>NW_007728443.1:20207-59070 GCF_000696425.1 Galeopterus variegatus | reverse complement strand
TTTTTTTTTTTTTTTTTTTTTTTTTTTTTTTTTTTTTCCGTGTCCGGCAACGGATTGCAACCCTCAGTGTTGCCCCCGTACCGGACCAGGGACCGGCAATGGGATTGCAAACCTCGGTGTTGCTCCCACGCCTCGCTCAGCCAGTGAGCGGGAGCCGGTCTGTATGTGGGATCCGAACCCTCGGGCGGCAGCGCTGCCGCGCCTCCTAAGCGGCGCACTATCCAGTGCGCCACTGGGCCGGCCCTGGGCATTCATTTCTCACAGTGGCTTCTCATTATCTTAAAAAACCATTGTTTCTGCCATAGTAAGGAGAGATTTCCAGATGAAATCCATGTTAGTGATTCATTCCCGGCCCCCAGGTTGACTTTTAATCGCCCTGTTTTATCTTTAGCTGCTCTCTAGCTTTGTATAGTACAATGACAAGTTTGGGTCTAGTACAGTGTGGGAACTGTTGTCCCCTGAATAGTGAAATTGTTAAGAAACAAAAACAAACAAAAACCACCAGCAGCTTTAAAGTCCCAGAAGGATCTACCTGCAGATGCTGGCATCAGTGTGTGCTCAGCACCTGTGCACAATTGCAGCCATGTGGGCCCTGGTGAGGAGGGAGTCTTGGCAGCACAGCCTCGCAGCTGTTACTGTGACAACTAATGCTTATTTTCTGTGATCACGTCGAAGTTAGTCCTGGCCCCTAACTGGTAACCCAACTCCTGGCACCAGCCCGGCCAAGTGCTGATGGGGAGTTTCTAAAGCTACGGTGAGGAGAATAGGTTGATTTTGATGCCCTTAGCACTATGAAGAGAATTGAGGAATGGGGGTGCAAATTGGTCCTGCAGGCAAAGGGCAGGAGGAGTGGCACGTTAACAAGAAAAACACACAGAATTTCTAAATTTGGAAGCTGGATGTCCCCCTAAGTGTCAGATGCTGAAACTCATCCGCTTGTGTATCTTCACAATCTTGAGATAAGAGGAAACATGGAAAATTGAAACCATGTAGGAAAACACTGAATTGCACCACATAAAAATTAAATGGTATAAAAAGTCATATGTAAGGGTTAAAAGGAAAACTGGAGAAAATATTTGTAATGTACATGACAAAGTATTAATATCCTTAATATAGAGTTTTTATATGTTAATATGACAAAGGGAAACAATCCTATAGAAAATTAGGTCAAGTACATAAAACTAGTAATTTACCAAGCAATAAAAAAAAGATGTCATTAACCTTATTAAAATGTGCCCAACCTCACTAGTTATAAAAGAAATGCAAAGAAAAACAGCAATATTGAAAAAAATAATATTGAGACATCATTTTTTCTTATGGGTTGGTAAAAATCAGAAGTTGGCAGTGCCCAATGCTGGTGACACTGGAGGAAAATAGCAACTTCCTGTACTGTTGGTGAGAGTACAAATTAGGTCAGATTTCTGGAGGGCAGCTGTGATAGTTAATTTTATGTGTCAACTTAACTGGGCCATGGGGTGCCCAGATATTTGGTCATACATCTTTCTGGGTGCTTCAGTAAGAGTGTTCTTGGGTGAGATTAGCATTTGAATTGGTGGGCTGCCTAAAGCAGGTGGACGGCCCTAATGTGGGTGGGCCTCATCCAATCAGGTGATGGCCTGCATAGAACAAAAGGCCGACACTCACCGAGTAAGAGAGAATTCTCTTGCCCGATGGTCTTCACACTGGAACACTGGCTCTCCCTGGTTCCACAGCAGCCTGCTTGTCCTTGAACTCAGTCTGGACATGGACTCTGCAGATTTTGGACCTGCCGGCCTCCGTAAGTGAGTGAGCCAATACTTAACATAAATCTCTCTCTCTCTCTCTCTCTCTCTCTCATATGTCTCCTGTTGGTTCGGTTTCTCTGGAGAACCCTGACTAACCCTGACAAATACAGCAGTTTAACAATGTCTTAGAATTGGGAATGAGCATGCCATTTGTTGTAGAAATTTCACACCTAGATCTCTGTTCTAAGATGTTTGATAATTATGAAAAGATATAGAGGCGAGGACTTTTATCAGACTTATTTATAGTAGAAAAAAATGTAAGCAAACTAAATGCTCACCACCTACAGAGTTTTACTTAATAAATTACTGTATATCAAAGCAACATAACATTATTCAGTCATTAAGATGAAATAGAGCTTTGTTTATTGACTTAGTAAAATGCCTGCAACATATACTGAGTACAAAAAGTGTACTATAAAATAGCGTGTACAGTAGGACTCCACTGATGTAAATGGTATGTTATTTGTTGTTCGTGTACTGTGCAGAGAGCTGTCTGGAAATATATCCACGAAATGTTAACATTAGACCCAGTGGGTCATCTGTGGGTGCTGGAAGATGGGACAGTTCTTATTTTATGCTTTATACTTTCCTGGGTGATTATGTTTTATAGTGAATGTGTATAATTTTTAATCAGAAAAAAAGGAAAGTTATTTTCAGTTAAGTAATAAATTTCCACAGAGGCTCCGTGGCTGAGCTGGATTCTCTGTCAGTCTTTTCCCACCTTGCTGGACTGCTGCTTTCCCTCCCACGAGCAGTCCAACCTTAGGTTTGGCACATGGGTGGTTAGTATGGTGGGAGGCAGGGGACGCTCTGTTAGAGACTTCTGGGACTTCCCTGGTGAAAAATGAGAAGGTTCGCAGGTCCCCTCCATCCGTTTGTGGAGAATTTCCACATCCTCTTCTGAACATCACCTTGTCAACAATGACGACAACGACAAAAACACCTGCTGTCCAAGTGGACACATCATTTCCAGTTTGGAATTCTGTTTTAGTAGAAGCATCAGGATAACACAGTTATGTGTCGCCTAATGGCAGAGATATGCTCTGAGCAGCGCGTAAGTAGACAGCGTCGTCCTGCCGACATCACAGAGTGTCCTCACACAAGCCTGGCTGGTACAGCCTGCTGCACACCTGGCCCACATGGTGCGGCTTGCGGCTCCCAGGCCACACCTGTACAGCACTGCACGGTACTGAATACTGCAGGCAACTGTAACACAACGGCAAGTATTTGTGTATCTAAACATAGAAAAAGTGTAGTAAGAATACGGTATTATAAGTTCACCTGGCCACCATTGTACATGCAGCCTGTCATTGACTGAAATGTCTTTAGGCAGCACATGACTGTAATTGGAGGTATGGCCATTCTGCTTGACATTAGTCTCAAACGGTTACAATCACATGGCAGAGATCCCTGTTTTCCCTTAATAATTCATATTTGAGCTGCCAAATGCTCTCGTTTTAGAAGTGGATCATGCATGTCGAGGCTGTTTACATCCTCAGCCTCTGGCACCCTTTGACACTACGCTGCTTTCCTAAGTTTGTTACAGGTTGTATCAAGTGTACTTTCCTGTATCTGTCCTAACCTCGCCTATTTTATACTTTAGGTAGGGGCGCTCTGCAGGGTTTGATCTTGAGCCCTGGTTCAGCTGGAACGTACTATACTGTTCAACCTTTGTCTTCTCAAGGCTTTTATCTCTTTTGACAAATGTTCTCAATTGTTGTATTCTGCCTTTATGTGGCAACCTCTCAGTAGTCTAACTCCAGTTCCATTGAATCTTTTAAAAATCCCAGCAACCAGATCTTCCTGAAGAGAAAATGCACAATGATTTGTACAGGGATGACATGAAAAGAGTTGAGCTTGATGGTATGGCTGACCAACCAGAGTGGAATCGGGTGCAGAAGCCTCCTGTTGTGCCAGGCAGCAGGTGCTAGCACTCAGGTGGCTGAACCGGTTGCAGTCCAGGAGATCCTGGTGGAGGACCTGGACATCTCAAGGCAACAGTGGGGACACCTGGGGAGCTTGCAAACCTGGTATTTCCAACAGATAAGGAAGTATTTCAATATTTTAACAACAAATGGAAAGCCTTGGATAATGTTTTCCATCTTTTTTCCAACATTGTATTGCCATAAGGCTTGCATTTCAAACATGAGAACTGATTTCTAATTCAGATTTCTCGCCAAGCACTCAACGGAGACTCCAGCCAAGTGGACCCAGTGTTTGGGGCACTTTCGAGAGTGTGGGTCGATGGCTCCCAGCACCTTGAATATTTAATTCCACACTTTGAACCACTTCTTCTAATTATAGTGTCTGATCTAAACACACAACACAGATGCTTCAAGTGCCAACACCTGATAACCTATACACTGAATGATATTAGGCTGAAACAGAAAGAAGTTAGGCAACAGTTCCAGTCTTTTAAAAACAGTCTTTTAAAGAAAACTGAATCCATGATTTACAACCCTGGAACTATGTGTCATTTGATCTCCAATAACCCCAAGGATCACGGGGTTCACAAAAGAAATTTTTATTTTAGAATAAAATGAAATTGGCTAATCCTGTACTCCACGTCAGCTTCCTGTCTTGCTTTCTTCCTTTTTAATTGTGAATCTCCACTTCATTTTCAGTCTCCTCCCCCCAAATGGTCCTGTCATCAGGACCATTCATCCTCTTCCTACGTTTTCATTTCTTCCTCTTTCTAGCTAGGGTGTTTGTGTTCTAGGTGGTGCCATGGGCATGAGACACAGGAGGCAGGAAAGCCAGCCATTGGGATTTTCAGGAAACAGATGCCAGTAAGGAAGCATTACATGAATGATTAGCCTTTGAATCAGGGAGCATATACCACCCCCTTCCAGCCTTTGCCCTTATCTATTCTGATGATTGATGTGGAGGATAGAGATCTGGCTGTTGGCCATACCATAAAGGACAGCTGGTTAGAGGACAAGAATCCTTCTGGGGTTAGTAAGTCAAAACCACAAGGGAATAGTCCTGGGCCCCAAGTCACGCAGTGAAATTCCTTTCTTAAGATTGGAATCACTGTGCTAAAAGCTGCGTGTTAGAGTCAACTTTGGGTCAACTTTGGGATAGAGTGGAAGGCATGCTGGGTGCAGGGACGTGTGGGAATGAATAAAGTTCTGTGTGTGCCTGTGCGTGCATGTTTATGTGTGTGCGCCTGTGTGCAGGCATGTGTGCGTGTCTATTTGCAGAGTAGCAAGGGTTGATCGGGAGTCAAGTGTGAACCCTTTCCTACGTGTGTTGTTTGTACACACAGAAAGGCAGCGTTTTAACCAGAATCACTTTGCACACACCTGGGAGCTAAGTGCTCCTGGCAGGAAAGTGTATTGCTGGAGCACCCCCAGCTAGGCTTAACTGAGGACACTCTGTTCTGTACCAGCACAGAGATAAACTGTGGAGAAGTAAACCAGTCACTCAGCTGGATTATTAAACCAGGGAAAAGGTTGGATTCGGGCTTTTGAGCACACAATAACACCCACCTCCACTTGGAGTAGACACACAGAAAAGTTTCAATTAAATAATATTTAAGTGAGCAAAAAAACAACAAGAGATAGCATCAGACTCTATGTAATGCTTCAGGGATTTTGTCAAGGTTTGTGTTTTTGATAATACATCTTCCCTTTTCTAACCATGCTTTTTATATTCTTCAGAGATACCATGAAAGGTGAAAAGGGGTCAACATTTTTTTGACAAATATCTGCCTATCTAGACATGAAAATAGTTAATTTGATTTCTTAGGAACCTAGGTCCTGCATAATTTTAAGATGTTTAGCAGCATTTTGAAATCGTTAGGCTGAGATGGCACTGAGCTCCTGAGCACACAGGTCTAAAAGGGTGGTCCCCATCAAAGTCACACGCATACATGGCTTACGTTCTGCAGTGAGCCCAGCCTAGTGAGAGAGAAAGGACGGTCATATTTGCCATTTTTTTTTTTTTTTTTTTTTTTTTTTTTTTTTTTTTTTTTTTTTTTTTTTTTTTTTTTTGTCTTTTTTCATGCCCGGCAACGGAGCGCAACCCTCAGTGTCCCCCCCGTACCGGACCGGGACCAGCAACGGGATCACAACCCTCGGTGCTGCGCCCGCACCTCGCTCAGCCAGTGAGCGGGAACCGGTCTGTATGTGGGATCCGAACCCTCGGCGGGAGCACCGCCGCACTCCCAAGCAGCGCACTATAGCAGTGCACCACTGGGCCGGCCCCCATATTTGCCAGTTTTAAGAGGACAGCTGGCACATTGCAAATGAGCTTTTGCAACCACATTCAGGTCTTGGAAACCAATTTAGGTAACACATGAAGTAATTAGCTATAAAAGCCTGATGGCTTTCGGGTGGAGGAGAAGATAGAGAACAGAGTTGGAAGGCAACAGGGTCCACAGACAGGGTGTAGGGAGGCCACTGGGCATGTCCAGGTTGGGCATGTCCCAATTCAAATGTAAAACTTTTTATTTATTGTGCTCGTATGCAGATTGAATGATCACTCACAGGCTTTAGCATCAGAACTTAATGAAAGCATGAAGTTGGACATAAATATATCAATATATAATGCATTTATGTAATATATTTATCATTTAATATACTATGTATATATATTGATCTATCTACTGGTTATAAACTTGTCTGGGAATTTCACATATGCGCACTTTTGAAACGGGGAACAGAACACATTTGTCAAATTCAAGAGCTTCTTTAATTATGGTGTGAAGCTACACTTGAACTTTGGAAATGATAAAATTTGTTTACCCTTAGTGAAACACAATTTCCTGTTTGGGGGGCTGGGAGGAAGAAAGCCTTTTTGAAAAGGCTTGTTGAAATCTCTTAAAAGTGTTCTTGGACATTAAGAAAACAGCAGTTGGCTTTGTTAAGTGCAAATGTGGTGGAAACACAGGATTATATTTCACCTAAAGTACACATGAAGTTCAACAGTCACAGTAAAGTTAGAAAGAATCCAGGAAGGGAGATATTTGGTTTTGCTGAACTAAAATAGTTGAAAAATAAATGGTGACATTTGACAAAATCAAGATGTCACTATGTTTGTCAGCCTCTTTGGAATTGAATTCTCACCTGTATAAAACAAGACGCCTTGTTCTCTAGTTCATTCCACGGTACTGGACCATTATAATTTATGAAAACATGGAAGGTTTGAAGGCAATACAGACTGACCAATAAAACTCTCCAGACGCACAGGGAGCGGCCTTGGAATTAATGGATTCTTTGGCGCTTTATTGGGACTACAGTGAAGATGTTGTTAGAGGCAAAAAGAACTGACACTCTCCAAATCAGGAAGCTGTCCCTTCCTGATTTAGAAGATATCCAGAAAATAACATGTCGCATGAAAATGCTACCAACCCCCCCAACAATGAACTTGGCAAGGGGCGGCTGCCATCCAAAGAAAAAGTCAAAAGGCTAAAGTAGATGACAAACATCCTAAGCACATCAAGAGGAACTAACTCGAGGGGTTCCCTTTTCTCCATGTGTCCTTACTCGTTTACATGCAGGTTGTCTTATGTTCGGGCTGCTGTAACAAACTACCATATACCGGGAGGCTTATAAACAGCAGAAACTTCTCTCTCACAGTTCTGGGTTCTGGAAGTTCAGGATCAAGGCCTTGGCAGATCTGGTGTCTGTGAAGGCCTGTTTCCCAGTTGATAGGTATCACCTTCGTGGTGGGTCCTCACGTGGTGGAAGAGGTGACAGAGCTCTCTGGGGCCTCTTTTATAAGGGCACTAAACTCCTAAAACCATCACATTGGT
Organism: Galeopterus variegatus; assembly: GCF_000696425.1. Classification (NCBI taxonomy): domain Eukaryota; kingdom Metazoa; phylum Chordata; class Mammalia; order Dermoptera; family Cynocephalidae; genus Galeopterus; species Galeopterus variegatus. The sequence goes on along the minus strand of NW_007728443.1, from coordinate 51,528 downwards.
GATTAAGTTTTTAATGTATGAATTTTGAAGAACACAAACATTCAGACCATAGAAAAGGTTTTGTACTATCTTGAAAAAAAAGAAGGCATCTACTTAACAGCTGATAATTATCTACTGTGACAAATATATTCTTAAAATGCACAATATTTACCTTTTACTCCATGATCACCTATTTTTGTTAAAAAAAAAATCATTTGGGAAAAGACATCCCAATTACTATTCTACTTGGGACAGGAATCAGAGAAGGCTGAGTAGAGTCAAAATGTATTTTCTATTGCGAAGCTATTGATTGATTTTAAAGACCTGAAGGTAGGCAGGAAGTAGAAAAAGGAGGTCAGATGATGAAAGCAAAACAACAAAACAAAATCATCCTATTTCTTTCTTTCAAAAACTAACCTCTCCGGGGCTGGCCCAGTGGCACACTGCTACAGTGCGCTGCTTGGGAGCACGGCGGCGCTCCCGCCAAGGGTTTGGATCCCACATACAGACCGGCCGCTCACTGGCTGAGCGAGGTGCGGACGCAACACCGAGGGTTGCGATCCCGTTGCTGGTCATGAAAAAAGACAAAAAAAGGAAAAAAAAAAAACAACTAACCTCTCCGAATAAGGGTGAATCAGCCAGTGGTGGGGGAGTTTGAGCAGTGGAGGTCAAGGATCACTTCCAAGGGCTCTGGAATCCAGTGTGGAAAAGCCTACTAACTCAGTAGAACAGCCAGGCTTTGGGTATCTGGTGTCAAACTACACTCTCTCCATCGATGACAATAGTGCTCAAGTACTCCTTTATTCTAGAAGCGTTGCTAAGAGTCACTCTGTCGTCCCACTGTACTAGCACATCATGGATGGCGGGTGAAGGTATCGAGGTAAATAATTCTTCCTGCTTTAATTTCTTGTTTTGACATAATTAGGCATAACCGAAAGGAGGAATTTTAACCCTGAATGTTACTAACTCCATGTTCTTTGTGTGATTAATATTTTCCTCTTACTTCTGTCAGTGGGCTCTGGAAGGATCACTGATTGTAAACTCCTTTGGCTTAAGGAATTCTGGTCAGCACTCCAGAACTAATGTGCGGATCTGAAAAACATGTGTGCGTTGGACGACTGTGTCCCTGAAAAAGGCAAACAAAGAGAAACAAGGCAGGAATGTCCGCAGCTTCTCTGTTGTCAGGTTCTGGGATATTTATGGAAAGTCCACTTTTCTGTGTAAGCTGTTTTCAATAACATTCCAGAAGCAAGAAACTCAAGGTTTGTTTTGCTGAAACTGGAAAGAAAAGTGTGGAGGAAGGGGAAGGGGACGAAGTGGAGCAAACAGCTCGAGCAAAGGCTGATGACCTCCACTGGGTTCGGAAGGGCTGCACATTGTCAGGATCCCTGAACCAGCACTGCTGCGCCAAGGCCTCTGGTGCTGGCCTGCTTTTCTCAGGCCTTCTGATCTAAACTGACCACACTGGCCTTGGGTTCTCCTCCAAGGCTGCCCATCTGCAAATGGGGTCCCCTGCACACAGTTTTTGAGGTTGTTTGTCTCACTCAGTGTGTCCCCACCATCCCCTGTTGCCTTGAGCGGTCTCTGCTTCACATAATCATCATCATCACACCCCCGACCCCCCGGCTGCTGTAGGCATGGGAGCTTGCAACCCATGGGCCCTGTCTTGAAAGTCGTAGCAGTAGTGAATTCATTCTGAGCAGGTTCCAATGGGACACACAAATAGGGACAGGAGGGTACTTGCCTCTCATATATCCCCTTGGCACCTATCCTGCAGTCTTTCTTGAGTGCACAGCCCTGACTTTATTATAACTTACAGCAATTCCGGCTTGACCTAGCCACGCAGTTCCACCCACCGGCGACTCCTAACCCACTCCAGCCTCATGGTGGGCTTCCTGGAGGCTCTTTGGGAGAAAAGGGGTCCTTGTGGCACATGCCAGACCACCTCTCCTGCCCCGTCCACCACAGCTACACACACGCTGAGAGCCGACCTAGTAGCCATCTGTACATACCGAGTTCTCTGCCAGGCTGACAGAACCGTCCACGCCATCCAATTCCAGCCCGGGGCTGCTCTGACCCTTACAGCGATCTGGAGATCAGAGTGGAGACCACACTGCCTAAGAACTAGGTAGAAAAGCAGATTATAGAAGAGTGGTGAGTCAGAGCTTTGGCCTGTGTCTGTGACTGGGGCTTGGCCATTTTATAAGTCAATTTTCTGTCACTAATAACAGAATACCTGAAACTGGACAATGTATAAAGAAAAGAGGTTTATTTCTTAAAATCTTGAAGGCTGTGAATTCCAGGGTCCAGGGGCCACATCTGGTGAGGGCCTTTTTGTTAGTGCAGATTCTCCAAAGAGTCCCCAGGTGGCGCGGAGGATCACACAGCAGGGGCTGAGCAAAAGCACGCTCCCTTCCTATCCTTACAAATCCTCAGTCTACTCCCTGATAGCCCATTGAACCATTAACCCATTAGTCCATCAGTGGATTAATCTGTTCACGAGGGCATAGTCCTCATGGTCCAATCACCTCTAAAAGGCCATGCTTTTCAAAGACCATATGAGAGTACTTCAAAAAGTTCATGAAAAGATTTGTATTATCTTTTAACTTTATTTTTCTATGAGTTTTTGAAGTACTCTCATATTGGGGATTAAGTTCCAGCATGTGCTTTGGAGGGACAAACATTCAAGCCACAGCAGCCATCAAGCATGAGCTGACTCTGCAGCTTGAAAAGGGGGACAGGGCACTTTCCCCTCCAGTGCCTGGGTGTTGGCAGACATCCATGCCTATGGCTGTCGCCCACCCCTTATGGGATAGGAGGGCGTTTTCTTAAATCTCATGTACTGGAAATTTAATTCTCTCCGTAAGAAAAATTTTGGTACCTGTTCTTAAGAAACATTTTTTTCTGATTATAAAAGTGTTGCCTACTAATTTTAGAAATAAAAAAATACCAGTGCTGCCACCATCCAGCATCAGTCATTATTAACAGTGTGGTTAATTTCTTTCCAATCTTTTTATTTCAACACATGTTAGGACTTGATACATGAACTAAACCGGAATCTATGAAAGCAGTCAAGTCGAATAACACAAAACAGTTCAAATAAAACAAAATGCTGTCAAGTGAAAAGTAAAGTATCTTGCTTCATCTTGAACCCCTCCTACACACAACGGTGGTGTGCCCCAGGAAGAGACACCTGCACCTGTTTCTAGTTGTTGTTGTTCTAACACAAGTTAAAGCATACGTTAATTCCTCTCGGACTTAGACTGTGTCTATTAACTTTCCATCGTGTAAGTGAAGAGTTTGGCTCGCTAACGCTTCCCCATCTTCTCTGTCCCTCTCCTTTCTTTAATATTTATTTTAATTCCTCTATTTTACTTGTATAATTTTCAACGATGTGCTTAGGCCTGATTTCTTATTCCATTGCATCTAATCATCTTCTCTTGCTTTCCTCCCAGTGAGGGGAGTGGAGGACGGCAATGGCCCGACACTGCCCTGCAGCTCCCTGTCCTCTGCTGTCCCCGCTCAGCTGCTCCGCTGCTTTCCTGGGATACTGCTCGTGACACTCACGTTCTCCTCCTCAGCCATATTGAATTGCTGTATCTGAAGGTTATATACTGAAAACCATGAAGTTTTATAATACTATGAGGATGCAAAAATTATTAGTGAGAAGAACCAAGTAGCAAGGCTGCATATATAAGAAGGTATTGACCTGTATCACTCAACCTGTTGCTCCTGAAGGAGAAAGACCTAAATTTTTTGGTCTGCTGTTGTGGTTCACAGACTGTGGAATGCAGGGCCCTGGGGCATCACAGCAAACTCTCAGAGCCCCTGGGGTGCTTCATGTGCTGGGGGGAAGGTTGTGACACTGGACATCTGGCCCACACCACATGGATGACATCTCGAGGTAGTCTGTGTTCCAACACGAGATGGTGTGCTGTTTGGTGTCAAAGGCAGTTACTGTAATAAAATCAAATTAAAAGAAAGAAAACAAGAGTGATGCTGTATTAGTTTACGAGGGCTGCCATAACAAAGTACCACAGACTGGGGGGCTTAGCCAACAGAATTCTATTTTCTCAGTTCTAAGAGCTGGAAGTCTAAGATCACAGTGTCAGCAGATTAATTTCTCCTGAGGCCTCTCTCCTTGACTTTCAGATGGCTGTTGAAGGGGATCAGGATGTGTCACCCCAAAATACGTCACTTTGGTATAAGGACTATTTTGAGCTGAAGATAATTGAGAACCAACCAATACAGGAAGTTCTCTATGCCCCTCATTTTCTTATCTGCCTATAAGCGGGGCATACATTTCCCTTTGACCCCCTCTCACCCTGGTACCAGGAACATGGGAACATGTCACTTTGGTATAAGGACTATTTTGAGCTGAAGATAATTGAGAACCAACCAATACAGGAAGGTCTCTATGCCCCTCATTTTCTTATCTGCCTATAAGCGGGGCATACATTTCCCTTTGACCCCCTCTCACCCTGGTACCAGGAACATGGGAACACGCAGGCCCAGTGTTGCCAGCTCTTCCAAATTTTTCCAGAGAGTCTGGAAATGCAGAGTGTCAGGTGATGGCAGACCTGCTTTCTGTACTCTGCAGATGAATTAGTACAGTTGGCTCTAAGTATGCATGGGTTTCAATTCCTGGATTCAATCAATTGTGGATTGAAAATATATATATTTTTAAATCAGTGAAAAACAATACAATATTAAAAAATAGTACAGGTAAAAAAACAATACAGCACAACAGTTATTCACATAGCATTTACATGATATTAGGTATTATGAGTAATCTAGAGATGATTTAAAGTATATGGGAGGATGTGCACAGGTTATCTGCAAATACTACGCCGTTTTATATCAAGGACATGAGTGTCCGTGGATTTTGCTGTCAGTGGGGCGTCCTGGAACCAATCCCCCATGGATAATGAGGGACAGCTGTATTACATTTTTTAATTGCTATTCTCTTACAGCCCCTCAATAGTACTGTGGGATAGGTTCGCTTCCTCCGGGTTGGACTTGCAAGACTTCCCCAACTGAACTCTGTTTAAAAACATGTTTTCTGACATTTCTGTAATTCTTTTGAGAGCAGATGGATCCCAGATAACCTACGCCAGACAACACCCAGCAGGAAAACACTCCGTGCTGACTGTTCTATTTTGGTTTGGAGTCCTCCTGCTCCCTCCCTGTTCTGCAAAGAAATTTTATCTAAACCTTTGCTAAGAGGACAACCTTCACTAAACAGAAGCAGAGAGACTGGTAAGCAACGGCTGGGGGCCTGGGGGTGGGGGATCTTTAAAAGCTGCAGGTGCAGATGGTCATCACATGGGACAACTGGCCGTGTTCAGCAGCGGTGATGTAGTAACACCAACAGGAAATGGAATGGACCCTCTCCATGGTTTGGTCACTCGTCCCTGCAGGGCAGTGAATACACCAAGCCACACTGCCCCAAAGGGCCTGCAGGGGCCACCCACCTTCCAACGCCTCTCCTTCCGCTGAATATCAAAAGACCACTGAGAACAGAGACTGCAGGAGAGTTAGGTGGGACACTCATCCTAACCTGTATGTGGAAACAGTGTGGCCTAATCCACGCGTGAGCAGCCAGTGTTTGCACACGTGGTGTACCTTGAAGATGTATTTAAAACCCTGCTGCTTTTCTCTACTTCAGAGAGCTTAGGCGGCAAGTGCAAGAAATCGGATACATCTTTTCCAAAGTTGTGCATACTCTCATTGTGATGTAATTGCGATAATAGAAAACTGAAAGCAGCTTAAATGTCTAATAGTAGGAGATGTCTAATGAATGATGACACACCCGTGAGACAGGTAACCTGTAGCCAGCCACATAAGAATACGTTCTCCCATCATATGACCTGGAAAAGTTGGATAGGAAAATGCATAAGGAACACAGCCCCACTCTTGTCATATAAAAACACACATGTACACAGAAAAAAGACTGAAAGGGTGTACCCTAATGTTACCAATGTCATCTTTGAATGATAAGATTGGAGGTAACTTTTATCTTTTTCTTTAGTTTCCTTTCTTTAACAATAAACATTTATTATTTACATAACAAAATTTATTTTAAAGTTTGCATATGAATTTTTATCATGCATATACGTTTTCATGAAAGTCAATCAACAGGAATATCAAGAATTTCAAGTACATCTCATCATTTGTTCTTTTTTTGACTTTTGTAGGTTTTTCTTTCTTTTTCTAATTTTATTTTTAATTGACAATTGTATGTATTTATGGGGCACAATGTGATGTTTTGGCGTATGTACACTGATCATTTGTTCTTTACTGGAAGTAAAAAATGGACCCATTTTATACTGAATGGTCCCATTATATACTGAATCCTATTCCATAATAATTAGTACTTGAAGCAAGTTTTTATTATGAATAAAATAGTGAAAACCTGTGCTATGTTCATGGAATGAAGGAACCGTAAAAGCTTACTGTGCTGGCTATAGCCCCCTTTTCCTTTCAGAACCCCTTTCCCTGCTACCCAGCCTGCTCCACATCTGGGAGGCCAGCCTGGCCTGTACACACTCAACCAGTGGCCTCCGCGACTTGGCTGCCAGTTGGGTCTGGCCAGCTGGGAGCCCTGCTGGGAGATGGGAGAGAGTGAAGTTGGGATGTTCTTACTTCCCTGGAGCCCTCCCTGCGAGGTTGCTATTCTTCGTTGTGTATTTCTTTATGGAGAGCCACGGCTCTGCCAGGTGGCCTCTTTGTGACTGTCGCCTTTCTCTCTGGGTTGTGGTGATCATTTCTTTCTTTGCCCCTTCAGTTCCTGGAGTGGTACTGTTGCTGACCCTGAGGAGCTTTGTCATTGCTTGTTAAAGCCGTCCTCTTATTTTTTTTTTTTTTACTTTTTGTCTTTTTTCGTGTCCGGCAACGGATCGCAACCCTCAGTGTCGCGCCCATACCGGACCGGGACCGGCAACGGGATCGCAACCCTTGGTGTTGCTCCCGCGCCTCGCTCAGCCAGTGAGCGGGAACCGGTCTGTATGTGGGATCCGAACCCTCGGCGGGAGCACCGCTGCGCTTCCAAGCGGCGCACTGTAGCAGTGCGCCACCGGGCCGGCCCAAAGCCATCCTCTTATTAAACTCACTTCTTTCAGAGTGCCCTCTCTTTCCTGCCTGGACCCTGGCTGGCACAGTTACTTTCGTGCTCAGCTTCCAACCTTTTTCTCTGGAGTCTGAATCAAGCAAACCAACTTGCATGCTCTGCAGACAGAAGAAGCAATGCTTCCAAATGTAAAACTCGGTGCTGTAAAGGAGGAAAAAGCCACAGGAAGAGAGGCATCCGAAGAAAGAGACAGTCACCTTCTTTGGCTAAAGATTTGTATTCAACCTAAATTCATAGACATGCCGAGCAAACAAAACAAGGAACAGAAGGAATAAGAACTATTTCGAGCATCATTTATTTGGCAACAAATTAGAGATGAAAAAGGACCAGCCACCAGACTTTCTTCCTTCCTAAATTCATGCCCCTGGGGTGGCCCGACGTCAAGCCCAGAACATATTTTTCTCAGGCCCTCACAGTCCTCACCTCCTAATCTGGGGTTTTTACCCTAAAGACGACCTATTTGTCCTGACCTGTCTGCATGAGGGGTGTGACCGTGAGGTCAGGTGGAACAGGTGTGGTGTACTGGCGTGGCTCAGAACGCAGGCTCACAAGCTCTGCTGCAAATTCCATCTGCTCTTCAAGGTGCTGCCCAAAGTCTCCTGCTTCTGTGAAGTCCCAGCTCTTCTCTGAGCTCTGATACAGCTCATACTGGTGTGATTTTTAAATGTGCATCTTCTTTCTTAATTAGTCAATAAACTCCGAGATCACCAACCTTACAGGAATGCACCTCTTAGCATTTCTGAGGGTGTTGGGTGCAAACAGGTACTCCGTAGACCCCAGCCGATTAACAGAGAGGTGATTTGTCTGTGGCCCATGTGAAGTGGAAATAACACCCAAACATAATAACTAGCATACACTTTACCGTGTACCAGCCACTGTACTGTATTTGCATGGACTACAAACATCTCATGAGCTAGGTGGTATCCCTATTCCTATTTTATAGATCACGGAACTGGGCTTAGAAAAGCTCAGTAACTTACTGATAGTCACACAATCATAAATGGTGGGGACTGAAACCCAGGTTTTTAACCTCTCAGCCATTCTGCCTTTTCTCTTTGCTGACCATGCCCACCCCTCCATAACAACGTGATGACAATTGCAGTGAACTGCTCCATTGCAGAGGGAGGGGGTGACTGTGCTTTAACAGGTCACTTTCATGAGATCGAGAGGACCTGAGCTCATCAATGTCTGCACCTGTGAGGGCAACACCAGCCGTCTTGCCCACACTAGGACTCCCTCACGTGAGTTCACAGCTACGCACACGTGCCCCGCACCCTCAGGATGGCCAGCGTGAGACCAGAGTGGCCGCTCACACCCTCTCCGGCAGCCTCTGCCTGAACTCTTCCTCAGCTGGGGGCTGATCATCCTTTTTCTGGCTTGGTCCTCTGCTTTAGCTTATGGTGGAAGCTCTATTGAACTCCCAATTTTAGCATCAGACAGAAAAGAGACTGACTAAACAATTCCGCTAACTGTGCATTTCGGCCAAGCAGCCTGAGGACGTCTCCTTGGTTCAGGCGTTTCTTTTAGCATCCACTTTGGGCACTCCTGAAGCAGCCCCCACTCCGTGCCCGCTCAGGTTCGGCCACCCACTGTTCACACTGGGATCGATAAAATGAGATGAAAATAGCTCTTAGGGTGTGGGTAGGATTTGGGCCACAAAACCACATAAGGTACCTGGTCACTAAACACTTTTCCCGAAGCCCTGAGATGGAAAGTCTGACTTCAAGTTTTTTGAGCTGGTCCTGAGATTTTAATTTTTATAAGAACATGCACAGGTCGATCAATTCTCGATATTCTCTGTCATTGAAGAGTGTGAGCTCAAAAGTCATGACCTGAGGCAGAGTGAGAGAAGAACCGTGAGCCTGAACACAGGAGGCCCCAGTTAAATTTAGGTAAATTTGGGTATGAGAGAGTCTGAGGAAAAGGACTTTGGGTTGTGGTGTGTAGTTTAAAAACATACCTTTTGTGAGAACTTGTGGGCAATTTAAATTCTGGCCATCACCAATCACATTCCTCAGGCTCAGAAAACATGGAAACACATGCAAAAATGTTCCTTAGTTTTTTTCCTCAGAACAAGAAGGAATTATTTGAGATGGAAAGTAAGCAGAACTATCAGAACATCGGCCTGGGTTCACTTCACTATTTTTAACTAACCAGAAGAAAAATATATGGCCCTGTTTTCTTTACTTGATTGACATAAAGAACATTTTTAGAGAAATACACATTCCCCACTAGGTACCTTTGTGACCGCGTCTCTGTAGCTGCACCCGTGAGCTGCACAGGAGTGAGGTCTGCACAGCACCTCCAAGAGACCCCAGGAAGTAGGAACCCCCAAGTCCATTTCCCACGTGCGTCTTTTTCCTCATAGTGGTGAAATATATATAATGTAGAATTTACCATTTTGGCCGTTTCTAAGTGGACAGTTCCGTGGCATTAAGTACATTCACACTGTTGTGTAACCACCACCACCACCCATCTCCAGAACGTTCTCATCTTCTCAAACTGAAGTTCTGTGTCCAGTAGACACCAGCTCTGCATTTCCTGCCCCTTCCCCAGCCCCTGGCACCCACCACCCTACTTTCTGTCTCTGTGAATTTAACTCCTCCAGGTACCTCACATAGGTGGACTCACACAGTATTTATCCTTTTGTGGACAAATGGCTTATCTCACTCAGCATAATGTCCTCAAGGTTCATCCGTGTTGTAGCATGTGCCAGAATCTCCTTCATTTTTAAGGCTGATAAGATTCCATTGTAGGAATTCCCACATTTTCCTTATGTATTCATCCTTTGAGGGACACATGTCGTTTCTACCCTTCGGCTACTGTGAATAGTGCTGCTGTGAACATGGGTGTACAAACAACTGTTTGAATCCCTGCTTTCAGTTCTTTCAGGTATATACCTAGGAATGGAGCTGCGTGATCATATGGTAATTCTGTGTTAACTTCTCTAGGAACTTGAGTCTCGTTTTCCACAGCACCTACACCATTTCATGCTCGCACCTGCAATGCACAGGGTGCCAGTGTCTCCACCTCTGTGCCACACTTGTTGTTTTCTGCTTTTTTGATAACAGCCATTCAAATGGGTATGAAGCGGTATCTCTCCACTTGTGTCTCTTAAAAGAAAGACAGCTCAGAAGTTACGTCTGTATGAATATGCAACTGAAGTGTCCCGAAAGGAGGCAAATAATTCATATGACTGATGACAAACCTGTATAAAAATAGAAGGGTTAGGGAGGTTTGGGGAGGGGAAGAGAATATATTGACCATGATAGAGTAGATACTATCAGACTAACACTTTTGCTGAAAAAAATACACTGTAAAGTGTTTGAAGACATTGGAATGTAACGAACACGTGCAGGACTAGACACAAGACAGTCTCTGAGAGGAGGGAGCAAATTGGGGTGAGCTCCACAGTTGCCTGCTCTTTCCTGGACAGCATTTGCCAGCCCTCTGCCTGGGTGAAGAGGGCATTCAGCCAGAGTCCCACTGGGCTGAAGAAACAGAGGTTGAAGTTCAGGGCTACAAAGGTGGATGCCTGAAAGGCAAAATCACATGAAAGAAGGAACTGCAGAGAAATGAACCAAAAATTCTACATATACTTTTCCTTGAAACATTTACCTACTCTTAAGGCGGGCATGTATTGGTCAAACCTAAGAAATCAGCAGAAAATTGCAGCTTGGAGGTAAAAGAGATGACCAGGGATTCCAGCAGCCACACGTTACTTGGGAGAGAAAGACTGGAGTTTAAGGCCCATGAAGGCGGAGAGGCATTGGTGATACAGAATCTTGGTTGAGCCCCCAGAAGGGCCCTGTTTTAGGAATAAGGGATACGTACAAAGGAAAGGGAAAAGCTGAAATAGGCCAGTGTTGGCTGCATAACATTAATCATGACGGGGTCACGATGATTATTAGGCATGCTCTCTGTCTGCAGCTGAAACATTAATCCAGCTCTCAGGAAGACAACATCTTCCACATCCTCTATGATTTTTCATATGCAATTTCCAGAATTCAAAATAAATCACAAATATACTAAAATCAAGACCAAATGACTGAAAACTAAGAGAAAAAAGTGGAAATAAGTCTCAAAAATAATTTAGATATTAAGTTATCATACAGAGATTTTAATGTAACTAAGATTAATATGCTATACTTCAATGAATGATTTTAACAAAATTAGACTCAGCATAAGAAAAGATGGGTGAACTAAAGACAGGATAAGAAAAAAGTCTGAATTGAAGCACAGAGAGGAAAAAAGATGGAAAACACAAAAGGAACATAAAAGACAGGGGATGATGAAAAGGACTAACGTATGGATGATTGGATTCCCAGGAGAAAAAAAGGAAAGAGAAAAAATGGAACAGAGGCAATATTTTTAAAATATAATGCTTTAAAAAATAGTCTACAAAATTAATAAAAGACAGCAAACCACAGATTTGAGTATCTTGGGGAATGCCAGCAGATAACTATAACACTGATCACACCTAGTCACATCATAGTTCAGTGGGTGACCGGAAAAGATAAAGAAAAATTTTAACAGCAGAGAAAATAAAAAGATACATTATCTTCAAAGTAGTAACAATAAGACCGATGACTGACTTCAATAAAAGTCTGACCAAATGACATTTTTATAGTGTTGGAAGAAAAAAAAAATGCCAACAAGACATTTCTAAATAAACATAACACCCTCACTAAAAAAAGTACTAAAGAGATTTTTTTTTTTCAGGCAGAAAAATAAATGATTTCAGAAGGAAGTAAGAAATACAAAAGGAGTGAAGATCACCTGTAAGGGTAAATTTGAAGGCACCTAAAATTAATAATAACGATGATTTATAAGGTTTAAAACATGCGTAAGGTGTATGACAGCAATAGCACACACCACACACACACACACACACCCACACACACACACACAGGATGGATATAAATGAAATTAGGTGTTTTAAGTTTCTTAAAACAGTTATTGAGGAAATGGTAAAAGTACTAATTTAAGATAGACTGTACTAAGTCAAGAATGCATTTTTAATCCCATGGTTAACCACTAAAAAAAAATAATGTATATGTAACAGGCTGACAAATTAAAAATATGAAATAATTAAGTGCTTGATTAATAAACAAGGCAATGAAAAGAAACAAAGGAATGAGGAAGAGGGGGAATGAATAGAAAAAAAATTAGCAAGATGGTAGACTTAAATCCAAATATGTCTGTAATTGCATTAAATGTGACTAGACTAATACTGAAATTAAAAAATAAAAATATCAAATTAGATTTAAAATACATAATTATATACTGACTATAAAAGATACATCTTAAATATAAAGACACAGATAGAATGAAGCTAAATGGATAGAACAGATACCAAACAAATACTAACCAAAGTAAAGCTAGTCTAGATAAATTAACATATAAAGCAAAATTAAAGGAAAAAGTAATTATCAGAGATAAAGAGGAGCGTTTCATAATGATAAAACATTAACTCAACAGGAAGATATAATAATCCTAAATTGCTATGCACCAAACAACATATCGTAAAAACATGTAAAGAAAAGGTAACCACTAAAAGGAGAAATAGACAATCACTGTTGGAGATTTTAACATACTTCTGCCCAGAATTGCTACAAGTAGACAAAAAATCAGTAAGCGTGTAAAATATTGAACAACACCAAGAATCAACATATTTGATATGTATGAAATAATGCAAACAGCAATGACAGAATACACATTTTTCATGGACACAAGGAACATGCAACAACATAGACCATATTCTAAGCCATACAGCAAGTCACAAAAAACTTCAAAAGACTGAAATCCTATACAACATGTTCTTTGACTACAATGGAATTGAACTAGAAATCAAAGAGAGAAAGACAACTAGAAGATCTACACATATTTGGAAACTGAGAAACACATTTCTAAATAATCTATACATAAAATAAAAACTGAAAATAAAATGAGAAATATTTTGAACTGACATAGTGAAAGCACATAATATCAAAACCTACGACTTGCAGTTAATGCAATGTTTAGAGGAAAATATGCAGCTTTAACTGTGTGCATTAGAAAAGAAGAAAGGTTGAAAATCAACAATTTAAGTTTTTGTTTGTTTGGTTGGTTTTTTTTGACCGGTAAGGGGATCACAACCCTTGGCATGGTGTGGTCTGCACCACGCTCAGCCAGTGAGTGCACCGGCCATCCCTATATAGGATCCGAACCTGTGGCCTCAGTGCTACCAGCGCTGCACCCACCTGAGTGAGCCACAGGGCCAACCCTAAGTTTTTGTTTTAAGAAGCCAGTAAATGAACGTTAAAAACCAAAAATGCCTAGGATTTAAATGAGTATGTTAAAAAAGCAGACATTTTGAAAAACTAATGCTCTAAATAGAAGAAAGAATATTATATAATAAGAGAAATCAATGAAATGAAAAACAAGCATGCAATAAGAAAATCAACAAGACCAAAAGTTAGTACTTTGAGAAGACTTATAAAATTACTAAACCTCTGACCAACCAGACTGACCAAGAAAAAAGGAATTAAAACACAAATTTCCAGTATAAGAGATCATTATAGATTCTGCAAATGATAAAAAGATAAAGAAGAATCTTACAATCAACTTAATGTCACTAATTTGACAATTAAATGAAATGGACAAATTTCTTAAAAACACAATTTACCAAAACTAACAGAGAAATTAAATCCACAGTTAAAATCTTGCCCCCCAATAAAACTATAGGTCCAAATAATTCACTGCTGAATTGTTCCAAACATTTAAGGAAAAAATGATACTAATCTTACCAAAACTTTTCATAAAAACTGGACACACAAACCGCTAAACACAGAGATTGAGAAATTGATCTTCATTAAAATTAACAAGTAAGGACACGATTAGAGATTGAAAAGTCAAGCCACAGGTGAGGAGAAGATATTTGTGATCACATATTTGACAAAGACAAAGACAAAGTTTTAAAATATATGTTAAACATATATATTTTAAAACTCCCAAGTTAATAAGGAAAAGACACACAAATCAATTTTTAAGAATGGGTAAGAGTTGAACAGGTACTTCAAAAGGCCATCCCCTTTTGGATAAAAGTTCAATGTCATTGGTCATCAAGAAACACTAAAACCACAAGAAGATAGCTATGTGCAGTTAACAGAAGGGCTAAAATCAGAAAGACTGATCATATCCAGTGTTGGAGAGAACCTGGAACAACTAGAACTCTCACACAATGCTAGTGGGTGTATCAATTGGTACAATCATTTATATATTAGAACTGAATAGGTGCCTACCCTATGGCCCAGCAATTCCAATCACAGGTAAGTACCCAACAGAAATGTGTGTGTGTTTTTACCAAAAGACATGTGTTAATATGTTCACAGAAGCTTCATGTGTAATAGCTCAAAACTGTCAACAACCCAAATGTCCATCAATAGAAGAGAAAAGTTGTGGTATAAAATGCTATGCAGCAATAAAAAGGAACAAATCACAGCTGCATGCAACAAGATGCAAGAATCTCAAGACATGTTAAGAGAAGAAGTTCAAGGCCCCCTCCTTCCTCAGCCAACTTTCTTCTCTCATCGGTCAGTGAAAGCCTCTCGATTCCCTCTTGTAATGATGACGTAAAGAGCATGAAGGATACAATGATGGACCTAGCCACCGGCTGACCTTGAGAGGAACAGGGCTGTGAGGTTTCAGATGTGGGTGCCTGGTTAGGTGGGCACCGTGGAAGAGAGTCCTCTGCCCTAGACATCAGAGACAGTTTCCAGTTCTCGCTCTACCCCTGGCTGGCCCACAAGGTACTTGTCAAATTCTCTGGGTCTCAGTTTCTTACTTAACAATTGAACGGATTAGATCTGTACATAATCTTCCATTCCCAAAAGGCTACATTGTATGGTTTGTATCTTATTTCGTGGATATCTATCTTGTCTTATAAAGTTATAGATGACAGGTTGTTTTTATAGGTCATAAATTCTGAAGCAGAGGAGGTCCATGGACAGAATACAGCCAGTAGACTTTTTTTTAATGCCTGAATATTATTTCTATGTTGCCAACATTCTGATATTTCACCTTAAGGTATAGATTTATAGCTTCTGTTGAAAAAACAGGAGATCTGGCAGCACTGGGCCTGCTTCAAGACTTCCTGCAGACACTGAGGAGGGGCCGCCCTTTTGGGCAGGGCATGCGCTTGCCAGCTTGCCCCAGCCTCCATCCCTCCCTGCACTACCCCAGCAGGCTTCACTGACTGACCTGCTAGTCGGACTCCCAGTGGCTGCATCCAAGTTCCCTCACGGGGCCGAGTATCTCGTGAGTCCCGGTGGGGACTCTGTCAACAGAGTACTCATTACCTGCCTCTTGCTGGCTTAATTAGAATTAGGTTTTGGTAGAAATGACAGTCTAATGAGTATTAGACTTCCCCCATTCCTTTGTTTGTCTTGTCTGACTGTGACCTCAGAGCACTTCTCTGCTCTCCAGCCTCAGAAAGGATGACCTCTCTTCAGACATTATTAGTTCCAAGAAAATAAACAAAAACGTGGTAATTGGGCATTCTAAAGGAATGTGTGTTCATTTCTGTCTTCCTGGGATCCACTGCACTCTTCAGGCCCTCTGAGTCTTCTAAACGCCCAGGCCAAATAATCCTGAAGTTATTTTTCTAACCACAATTATCCAGATCCTGTTTTGTTTGCCCTTTCCTTTCCAAGTCTTCAGTTGGAGTCCCTTAGGTTTTGGGGGGGGGAGCAGAAAGCCTTCCAGGGTCAGGAGTTTCCCTCGGTTGTGTCTGAAGACCGTCCTGTGTGGTAAGAGGCCCATAGTCACCACAACTCCACGGCCACTGCCGGGGCCCCTTCTCCGCCCCTATCCCAAGGATCAGCAGGGCAGGAGGAGGACTGCAGTGAGAAATGCAGACATCCTGTCCCCTGATGGTCACTCAGTGACACTGGCCGTTGGTTCTTCTCCAGTGTTTGTCATGGATCCCACCCCTCGCATGCCCTCCATGTTAACCGTGCATCGGAAGTTGTCATTCTCTGCAAGACCTTGCTGGGTGGCACCTGCCATAAGGACAGTGAATGGCACCCTTGCACTCCATTTGAGCTTTGACAGAAGTGCATCCAGTTCTCAAGTGTAAAGCGATCCCGGCCCTCTCACTTTGTGATTAGTAGTGCACGGAACAGGAGAGGCTGTTAATGAGAGCAGGCACGTGTTGGTGTGTGGCCTGTGCCAGGGAGAGAACCTAGTGTCCTCTTAGCTAAGCTGACCAACTTCCCCCAGGCTGCCTGCATCTACAGGCCGTGCTGGAATGACACCTCCAGTCGCCCTCTGAGAGAGGGTTTGGAGGGAAAGCAAGACTCTTTTTTCTTCAGAATGTTTCCAGGGCACAGTGAGCCTGCTCCCTGGGGCCGATTCTTTCCATGACCCTTTCACCAGCCCTTCTTCAAGTCCATGCATTTGGAGAGAGGCCGTACTTCTGCTTTTCCAATTCTAAAAGCTGCTGCAGATCCCCTTTCCATGAGGTCATTTGGCAGAATTTGCATGTTGTTAACAGCCATTGAAGTGAAGTCTCTTAAAATAGGCTTTTGGGACTCTGGGCACTGATGTCCTCAGAGCCCAGCGACACAAGTATCTAGGAGAGTTCGCATAAAAATAGACAGGTGTGAGCGTCTGCACCCGTCCCCTGATGCGCGCTCACCACCTCCTCTCAGCTGTCAGCGCCTGTCCTCTGACGGCGACCTCCTCCCGATTATCCACCTTCTCCCTATGACCCACCTCCTCCTTCTTAACTCCCACCTTCTCTCCTCCTCATGGCAGAAGCACTGGATGGTTCCTGGCCAGGAAATGATGAAATCTGGCATCTGGTTTCCCAGGGCCCAGCATTTGGGAGACTGTGGCACCTCAAGTTAGACAGTTATTCTTTAGAAACATGATCCAGGTGGGTATGTAGGCCGGGTCTGTGTGTATCACCAGCCTCAAGGTTAGGATAGTAAAGAGAGCTTTGAACAGCCTAGCAAGCAGGGAGACGTTAAACTTGGTCAAGTTTTGAGGCAGCTGGTCGATGCTACTGTGTTCTTTTTCTGGGACTTTAACAGTGATCTCTCCCTCCTCACTTCTGAGCAAGTGTAAAGGAAACCCTCGCCTGGCCGGCATTCCTGCCCCATTGGGGCCGCCATGTCCTGCTGTGTATACGGTGCACTGCTCAAGATCAGAGGGCACCATTCCCACAGATGATGGGATGAATGACGTCCCCAGCATTGTGTGGTGTGGCAGCCCTCCCACCCATGATTTCCTACTCCCGTTCCCCAGTTCTTCCTGCTCCTTAGATCCTGATGTGCTGACTTGGCAGGTAGGAGTGGTGAGGACTTCAAGATATGGGGAGTTTGAGCTAAAAGGAGCTTCCTGTCCCTTCCTTCTGCCCTATTTCAAGTTGTGTTTGTTACCCATGCCATCTCTCTGCTTTCCCTTTAAAGATTTATTTTTAAATCTTTTCCAAAAAGTCCCTAACATTTCTTGGACTTAAGAGGTGATTGATCTTGAAGTTCGAGAACTCTCTAAGGGCTGCTGGCAAAAGCAAGTACTCTCTTGTAGCCACACTTTCTTTCCCAGTGTCGTCCTCTCTGTCCATCTGCCTGAGAAAGAGAGGGACCTGGAGGCCGTCAGCCATCAAGAGAGACTGTCTGAGACCGTGACAATGACGGAGCTGAGGCCAGCGTTAACTGAAAGCTCCTGAAGTTGGAGGGGATCTGAGAGGTCATCTCCAACAGGACTTCACCCGTGAAAGGAATGCAGTGATTACTCTAGAGACTAAACACTCGCCGTCTCACCAGAGTACAGGCCATTACTGACTTTGTCTCGTCATTTGATGTTCTTTGAGACAAAGTTATATCGAGCTAAAATCTACCTGATCCCTGACTTCAAGGGCCTACCATGTGCCAGGCGTGGTGCCGGCAGCTGGGGATGTGGAGGTGAGTAAGACACACACGCTGCCCCCCGGGAGGTCACAGTCGGTGATGATTACATGAAGGGATGGCCACAGCGCATGGATAAGCAGAGCACCAGGGGCACGCAAGCAAAGCCCCTGCCTCGGCCAAGGGCTCTGAGACTGACTGAGCTGGGTTTCAAACCTTTAGTTTTCTGGAAATGCTCGTTATAAGCTATTCTTTGTCAAAATAACATCTCTATAATTTTCTTTTCTTTTTTTTTTCCTTTTTGTCTTTTTTACTGACCGGTAACAGGATCGCAACCCTTGGTGTTGCGCCTGCACCGCGCTCAGCCAGTGAGCGGGAACTGGTCTCCGATCCGAACCCTCGGCGGGAGCACCGCTGTGCTCCCAAGCGGCGCACTCTCCAGTGTGCCACTGGGCCGGCCCAACATCTCTGTAATTTTCTAATGTCATGATTGTATCACACATTCATCTTCTGTCTCCAATTTCATCATCCTCATGACCTTCAAGCAGGAACTTTTCCATCATGGGAATTTTCCTAAACTAAGCGCAGTATTCCCGATGTGATCCATTTGGTGCTGCATGAAGGAGACCATTATTTCCCAAGACCTTGATGTTCTGTTAACATGGCCAATGAACACATCTTATATTTTAGAAGTCATCATTTGATGGTCAAAACCCTACGCCCTTCTGCCCAAATCCTTTCTGGATGAACAACTGCCAACTCAGGAACTCTCCCTCCTTACTTTTTACTTCAAAGCAGCACAGAATGACCTGGTCATCTGCCCTCTGCTTGGCACCTTGTGCTGCTTACAGTGGCTTATGGTCCACCTCACCAGTGTGGGTACTTCCTGGGGAGAGACCTAAGTGCTGCAAGGGCTTAGAACTTGAACGCCACTGTACTCATTCCTTTGACAGCAGTCTGGGGACCTGGGGGTCTGAGTCACAGGCATAATGCCTCCCTGGAGGTGATATGTCCAGTGCATATCACAGCCCCTGATCTAACTCTGTAATGCTGTTGGAAAGAGAAATAAGTTTGTCTTTAAAAAAAAAAAAAAAACAAAACTTTAGGCCCTTTCCCACTTAAAACTTAGATTCATTGTAATTTATTAGTTATGTTCTTTATTCGTAAAATTATATCAATTGTTTATTTTTCACAAGGTAAAACACATGCTAGAAATGACATGGTTTGTAACAAAAAGGACAGTTCCATGCCGTGCTCCTCCTTAACCCCACCTCCCAGAGGCAGACGCTCATACCTCTTATCTAGTTCTCCTCGTACTTAGCCCCATTTTATCCAATAACTTGTTTATACTGCTACTTCTTGCTTCTTTAATTTTTCAAATGTTTCTTGACTTTAAAATTTTGTTTAGGTCCTACCTACTGTTTTGCTCCTGTGACAGAGAAGCATCAATTAATTTAAACCTCACAACTCCCTCACACCCCTTTATTTTGCCTTCCTGTCCCTTCAGTATCCTGCTGTCAAAAATGTCTGTTAAATCAATATATGGTGAGTATAATTATGACTCTGTAAATATTATACACACTGAGGGTTATTATTTTTTTTTTTTTGCTGTGATTTTTTTTTCTTTTCATAATTTAACAATTGCCTCATTTCCACCCTATTTGCTTGTTTTTCTATTACCTGTCATTGATTCATTCCCAAATTCTCCACTGGGAATGTGCATCTCCTGACAAACTGGTACTTTATCAGTTTAATCCCCTCTCCTGTCTTTACATCCCTCCTGCAGCCCTCTGTCATCTTGTTCTAAACTGCACTAATTACATTCTAGCCACAGAGAGATTTCCCTTCACCTTCCTCATCAGAATTCCTTTTCCTCTCTCCTGGCTTGGATCTCTTGATTCCTGGATCCCACACCCTCCTCTTTTTTGTAGTATTTACTCATTTTGGTGGGAGACATTCTCACATAGCTTCTTGAGAAAGAGTGCATGAGAGCTTGAATGCCTGAGGGCATATGTGGCTGTCATTGGGCTGGGTATAAAAGTCTAAGATGGAAATCATTTTCCCTCAGGATTTTGAAGTCTTTTAAGTTTCAGTTTTTTGTTGAGAAATTCAATGCCATTCTTATTTGCACCCATTGAATGTCATCTGGTTGGTTTTGATTTTTTCTTTCTGGAGGAATTTATGAGTTCTCTTTGTCCCAGGGGACAAAGAAAGTTTACCATGATGAGTCTTGGTTTGAATTATTTGGGGTTGTTTTAGTATTGAATGTGTCTTCTTTAGTTCTGGGAATTTTTCTTGTGTTATCTCTTTGATTATTTTCCCACTCCCATTTGCTCTCTGTTCTTTCTGGAACATCTATCATCTTGAATGGATCCAATAATTTTTCATTTTTTTCTTTCCAGTTTTCTTCTTTTTGTATTTTTATTGTTTTTTAGGATATTTCTTTCACTTTTAACTTCCAACCATTTTGACTAAATTTTCATTTCTGCTATCATACATAATTTTATTTTATAGCTTTATTTTGGTCTTCTAATGCTTTGTATTGAACGCTTTGCTTGTTTTATGAATATAATAACTTCCCTTACCTCTCAGCATATATATATACATATATATATATGTATATATACATATATATACATATATATATATATTTTGTCCTTTTTGAGACCGGCCGCACCGTGCTCAGCCAGTGAGCGCTGTGAGCACACCAGTCATCCCTATATAGGATCTGAACCTGCGGCGGGAGCACTGCTGTGCTCCCAGCGCCACACTCTCCCGAGCGCGCCACGGGCTTGGCCCCCTCTCAGCATATTAACTTCAGTTATTGTTTCTAAATGTCCTTCTACTTCTCTGTTTTCTGTGAGCTTGTTTTCCTGTCTGTTTGGTTTACTTGCTGCCTTTCATGTTAGAGATTTTTCTTAAATCTTTTATCTTTGGCTGCACATTCTTAAGCTTCAAACTTCAAAAGCCTCAGCTAAATCCCCTTTATTCCTCACAGCACGCACAGCTATTACTCATTTTATATAAGCCAGAATTACCTTTGAAAAGAAAATCAAGTTCAATTTTTAATTCATTTTAATTCAATTTAAATTGAGTATTAAATGTCCGGTACTGCTTTTGAAAAGTAATTTAAGAGTCAAAACTTCCATTTCCTAAAGCCTGAAGTATATGTTTCTAAGCCAGACTCAAAAATGTTCTTAAAAATAAATGTTCCTGGTTGAGCTTTATATAAGATTTTATATAAGAGATCCTGGTCTCTATGGCCAGAGATCATCTTGCAGGAAGGCATGATGCTGTGGTTGTGGAGAAGCAGCATAGAGTGGAAAATGTGAGGACAGAGAATGAAGCTGGGTCAGGGAGGAGGCTTAGAAATTAGCTCTAGAAACAAGGAGAGGGAAGTGGCTCGCCGGGTTGGAGGCCTGTCCCTATGCAGGACTGAGGGCAGGAGCAGGCACCATGACACACTCACTGCATGCCCAGTGCCCATGATGGGCTCTTTACACAGATTATCATCTCATTGAACCTTTACAATGTTGCCATAAAGTTTTCTTGTTCTGCAGGTGAGGAAAATGAGGCAAAGCAAAATGCTTAATTCTACATAAAAGTAGCAAACTACAGAATTGGAATTCAAGCCTAGTTTTGCCTGACTGGAAACCCATGTCCTTGAACTACTTGACAAGAGAATCCTCCAGGCTGGATTCTAATGCCTGTTCCAAGGGTGACACCATGAACTTCTGTACTGGTGGCTTCAGATACAAGAGATAGAAACAGAGCTACAGTTTTTAGTGTGATTCCTTATTCAGAAATGTGTGTTTTCATACTTTTTTACTTTTGGATTTCTGGCCCCAATTAGGCAATATCAGCTCTTCATAGAGTTTATTGAAACATAATTCCTATTTTAAGACGTATCTTTAATTATAATTATGCTGAACTCTCTCCTAAGACAAGCAGCAGCTGCTTATTACCCGTTATCTAGGGTGTTGCTTGCACAAATCCACACTCTCTGGGCCCTTCACAGGCAGCCAATCCTGGGAGTTCTCAGCCAGTCACTTTGCTGATGATTCGGTTAGTCAGAGGTGATGAGCTGTGCGTGAAGCCCCTTCAGACTGTGGTCCCAGGAGTGCATCACACACCAGGGCACCTGAGCCAAGATCAGAAATTTTCAAGGATTTCACACTCTACTCCAGGAAGTAAAGTATGAAAATAAAAACCCATTTTAAGCACATTTGTGGTTGCACTTTTGGCAGTATCAGAAGAGGAGGACAAACTCGCAGCTTTCGGTTGCTTCGTACTCTTGAGTTACCAGGTTACATTTTTTTTTTCCTTTTTGTCTTTTTTCGTGGCCGGCAATGGATCGCAACCCTCAGTGTCACGCCCGTACCGGACCGGGACTGGCAACGGGATCGCAACCCTCGGCGTTGCCCCCGCACCTCGCTCAGCCAGTGAGCGGCCGGTCTGTATGTGGGATCTGAACCCTCGGCAGGAGCACCACTGCGCTTCCCAAGCGGCACACTATCACAGTGCACCACCGGGCCGGCCCAGGTTACATTTTTTTATCTGGTTTATTTCACAAACTCAGGCTCTGTAGTTAATTGCACACTGTACTGAGATCAGAACTTCTAAATCATAAATGGTGGGTAATCTGCCAGAAAAGGGAGAGAGCAATATTCCGCCTGCCCCTTTGTCCAGTAAATGTGAGATCCCATTTCTTGTACTAGAAAGGTTAAATACATGACTGAATCCTTACTTTGAAGTTTTTAAACCCCAGTACAGAATTATCTTTGTTGTCCTCCTGTGTTCTGCCAGTATCTCACAACAGAAATCAGGCAAGTTCCCTCTTGTTCCCTCTAGGGGTAGAAAGATCTTGAGGCATCAGGGATTTGCATGGCTGGACTCCCTGGCAGGGTAGAGATAGAGTCGTTGCCTCTCCAGGACCCATCAGACTGTCTTCCTAATCTGAGCAACCAAGCCCACACTTGCAAGGAAGGGTTTGCAGTTAGAATCTATGGTCTTCTCATTCTGCAGCTTGTGCAGCAAACAACTGTCACCCCATCCTGAAGGGGTAAAAGAATGTGTCCTAGTCTTTGGGGCAGGGCAGACCCTGAGGGGAGGCAGTGGCCCAAGCTGTTGTTATTATAAATAGTCAGCTCCCCTCTCCAAATAGAGGCATGCGTGACTATCTCAAGTTGCATGTTAACAGAGTTTTGTGGAAAGCAAAGTTTCCAGTCGCCTTTTTGATAAACACATTCTTGGACAGGGCAGCCTGCTACCTAATGGGGACCCTGGGAAGATATTTTGCGCAAGTCTGAGGCCATCTGTCTGTACTCTGTGCTCACAGTTTGAAGTACGCTCTCGTTTAATTCTCAGGAGTGGTGAGTTGGGATCCAGCTGGCAGTTCTGATCAATCTGTCAGCCCTCTAATTTGGAGTCAGGTGGGGAGCCGCATCCAGGCTGTGGAACTTTCCATGGCCTTTCCTCAGGCATGACAATGCCCGCTACCATCACGGCTACAGGGAGGTGAGAAGGGGTCAGGGAATCTCTTTCAAAGCCCCCAGCCCCAGATTTGTGCTCGGTCATCTTTCACTTGCCCTTTTGTCTGGACTACCTGTCTGTTCACACCCAATGTACGCACAGTCAGACCTTCTGCTGGAGTGAGGGGATCTTGAGATACAGCAATGGGAAATGACCTGGCCCCAGCTGCATGTCATCGCACCCACACGCATGTGTGTGTCATCTCAGGCACCATTTATCCTCACCGTCTGCTCGGCCCTCTTGGGGACAGTGTTCTTTCTTTGTCACACTTTCATCATTAAAGCCCCAAAAGCTATGGACACGTAAGGACCATTTCCTACTGGGCCTCAGATCCACCTTCAGTTTCAGGAACAAATGAATCTCCTGGAGCTCACTGTCATCTTTACCCCCTGGCATTCCCTGGAATAAGTCCCCAGAAAATGTCTGACCTGCTTTTACCACTATCACCAGAACCTAACCCCTGCCCAGCCCTGGAGCCGTGGGAGTGGCCGACCATACATGCCATGCTGTCCCCTTGTCTCCCGGACTCCCCTGCCTGCTTTCTCCCTCTGCCCCTTCCCAACTATTTCTTTTCTAATGCCATTCAGCTGAACCAAATAAAATTGCTACACCTGAAGGTCAACATGGTAGAATACTGGGAATGTCATGTGGTTCAACTAGTAGCACTATCTCCGGAGTTTCCTTCCAATCTGCCATTTTAGACACAGACACAGACACACACAGACACACAGACACATACACACAGACACACAGACACACACACACTCCCCATTCCCCACCTCAAGCTCTCTCCCTGAGGAATAATGTTTCTAAGATTTTATCTCAAACAAACATCAGAAAAAATTTTGAATCTCAATCACCTAATTACGGTTCACTTCTGCCCGCTCCCTCCCCAGCGAGTGATACACATCCTCATATCTAACTAGGACATTTTCGTGCTCTGTTATGATCTCAGAGATCCCAATGCAAATAATCCTATTACTTCATTTAGAGATTTAAATCTATAAGAAAGGAGAAAACCAGACATGTTGGTAATAACTTAAAGCAAAATCAATAATGAGATTGTCAAATACACTAAATAATTCAATATCATCTCTCATATTATGAATATGTCTTTGTAGAAAGTAGTTTTTGCATAGAAAAATAGGCTTATTTTTAAAACAGAAAGGTGAAATAATTATCACATGAAGAACACATAGAAAATAACTGATTTAAGGAGATTGTTGAGGATCCCCAAAGAGAACTTCAAAGGCAGTGTCCTTCATCATTGCCCCAGCTCAGGAAGATAGGAGTGGACGGACGCTCTCACCGACATCAGCCTGGCCAACAGGACAGCACTGAGAACAGCAACTGGTCCTCGCCCTGGGCACACACATTTCTTGTCAATTCCATACTCTTGAGAGTTCTGAAGTGGAAACAGAAGGGAAGACTTGGTATCTGGGAACACAGTGAAAGTCTTTTCTGAATTGTCTAAAGAAGATAGTTTTGGGGTAGGAAGAAGCCTGGACTTGCGAGGTGTCCAGCTTTGCCACACACTAGCTGGGTGGCCTGGAGTGTGTCCATGCACCTCTCAGTTTCTTCATCTGGAGTTTGGGTGATAATACCGTTGTTGCAAGGCTGTTGTGACATTGAGATGAAATAATCTGAGAAGTGTTTTGTCTAGTGCCAAACACATAGATCCTTAAAGACTTGTTGAATCAAAATTCAGTGAAAATAACACTTATCTCTACTCCTTGAAGTAGCCAAAACACTGGAAATTTCTGAATCCAAAGTCCTTGGAAATGAGAGATGTTTTAGTGGTATAAGAGATCCAGTGATCAAAGATGTCATCTCCATACTCCTACAGTTATAGGGAGTTAGGGAACACTGAAGAATCTGAAATCACAGACCTAAAACAAAAAAAAAAAAAAAAGAAAGAAAGAAAAAGAAAAAGACAAAAATGGGAACTATCCAAGAGAAAGCCAAATGGAACTAAAATCAAAATACTATCTTTTCATAGAAACTACAGAAGACGGGCCGGCCCGGTGGCGCACTGCGATAGTGCGCTGCTTGGGAAGCACGGCGGCGCTCCCGCTGAGGGTTCGGATCCCACATACAGACCGGTTCCTGCTCACTGGCTGAGCGAGGCGCGGGAGCAACACCGAGGGTTGTGATCCCGTTGCCGGTCCCGGTCCGGTACGGGGGCGACACTGAGGGTTACGATCCGTTGCCGGACACGGAAAAAGACAAAAAAAAAGAAAAAAGAAAGAAACTACAGAAGACAAAAATTACACCACCTCCTAGGTTCCCATGCTTACCAGATAATAAACAACCAGGACATATGATTCTGACCTGAGATGTACCAAAAAATGTAATCTCTTTAATTTGCCTGCATTACATCTGGCTTTCTTCTGTACTCCCACCCACAGTTAGTGAGACCTGGTTATTTCCATATCAAAGTGAGTTTAAAGTTTAGTCTGATCCAGTATCCTGATCAGTCTACTTAAGAAGTGCTCAGCCTCTCATTGTAAAGCTTACATGCTCTCAGATAGCTTCTCCCTTCCTCTTCTGTTTCTCTATAGGGATGGGAGATGGCTTATGCAGCAACCACATGGTACTGGGGGAAGCAGGGTGTTGGGATCCCAGGGTGCTCTTTCTCTGTCCTTTGGTTGCTGGAAACATGTCTTGTCCACCTGATTGCTGCATGCCTTGTAGATTTTCACAGTTGTTTTATATGCAGTGATGTAACTTGTGATCTGTTCTTTAGGTAGGGCCTGGTGATGTTTCTGAATGACTCAGTTTTACCTTGGCTCCTGCCGGGGACCATGGGAATTGAGGAACCAAACAGAACTGAATTCCTAAGGTTTTTCTCTTTGCCTCATAGGTCCCCAAATAGGTGCTAGAGAAGCTGGAAATCTAGAAACACTGATATGTGGGGACAAAAAAGCTCCAAGAACAGCCTGTTCTCTCTAGACAAAGAACCAAGAAAGGGGCAGCTTAGCAAAGTAAAAGGAAGGGAAAGATGTTCAATGCAAATATCAATTTAAAAGAAGCAGGAGTGGCTACATTAAAATTAAATAATGAATATTTCAGAGCAAAGAATATTGAGAGGGACAGGAATGTATAAGAATCAGGCCATCAAGAAGACATAGCAATCCTAAATGTGTATGCAACAAACAACAGAGCTGCAAAATACATGAAGCAAAAATAGACAAATTCACAATTATACTTGGAGACTTAAACACCCTTCTCTCAACAATTGAAAGAACAACTAGACAGAAAGCCAGCAAGGATATGGAAGAATGAAACAGCACCATCAAACAACAGGATCTATTCAACACTTATAGAGCACTTCATCCAACAACAACAGTATATATACATTTTAAAGCACACACAGAAGATATACCACCCAAGACAGATTATATCTTGGGCCACAGAACAAACCTTAATACATTTAAAATAACTTAAATCATACAGAGTATGTACTTTGACCACAATGGAGTCAAACAAAAAACTAATTGTAGAAAGATAATAGAAAAATCTTCAAAAACTTGTAAACTAATCATCACACTCCTAGAAAATTTATGGACCAAAGAGTAAGTCTTGGGGGAAATAAAAAATACATTGAACTCAATCGAAATGAAAATACAACATATCAAAATTTGTGGGACAGCTAAACCAATGCTGAGAGAGAAATTTATAGCACTAAATGCATACATTAGAAAAGAGAAAAAGTCTCAAATCAATCATCTAAGTTCCCATCTCAACAAAGTAGGAAAAGAAAAAGCCAAATAAACCCAAAGCAAGCAGAATAAAGCAAACAATAAAGATAAGGGCAGAATTCAATGATGCTGAAAAAGAAACAGTAGAGAAAATTAATGAAACAAATAGCTGGTTCTTTGAAAAGATCAATAAAACAGACAAACCTCTAGGAAGACTGACAAAGAGAAAAAGAGAGAAGACACATCTAACCAATATCAGAAGTGAAACAGAAATATCATGACAGACCCTGCAGACATCCAAAGGATAATAAGGGAATACTATAAACAACTCTACGCAAACTCAAACTTAACAACTCAGAAGAAGTGGACCAATTCCTCAGAGCACACGAACTGCCCCAGCTCACCTGATATAAAACAGGTAATTTGAGTAGTTCTACAAATGTTAAGGAAATAGATTTTGAAATTTAACCCCCAACCCCAAATCTCCAGACCCATATGGTTTAACTGGAGAATTCTACTAAATGTTAAAAAAAGATTTAACACAAATTCCACACAATGTCCTCCAGATAATAAAAGAGGTGGAAACACTTCTCGATTTATTTTATAAAGCTAGTCCCAACCTAGTCCAACCCCAGAGGATGGCAGCTGTAGACACTGACCAGCCCATTGTTGCCATCTGGTGACAGCATTGTCACACATACAACATAGCACATTTGGTTGAAGTGAATGAAGAAAATCGGGGCTCACACAGATATTTAGTTGAAAAAGGGAGGGGTATTTTATTAGACTTTAGACAATTGTGGATAATGTGCTTTGATTCTAAACTAAAACTTGACAAGTGCCAACTTCTTAAGGTTAGTTCTGATGTAGAAGTGGAAACCATATTAATGAACTTTTGTACTCTTACATCAAAATTTATTGGTCTGTCTGGCACTTTGAATAGATCTTTCATCCTTCTGTGATTTTATGACTTCATGCATTCGTTGTTTGGAAAAATATTGGCTCGCTGAGTTATGAGGATATATAAAATATCCAAAACATTGCAATCACACCATATAAAAAAAATAACATTGACTAATAATAGCTCCACCCATAACAACAGAGAAGTTTTTATCTATTTGAAGCTGTGAAGATCATGATGGTGGACACAAGTTTTCCAAAATTCTGATATTTGCTTGAAATTTAAAATTTTATTATTGGCAACAAATGCCATTAGTAGTATTCCTTGAAAAATCAGGTTCATTATATTCATTTTCAAGAAAATGTCCACCAAACACCCATTCTGAATAACCATAGTTTGTCACACATTCTTTCATAAACATGGTGTTCCTGAAAAAGTGGCTAGTTCAGCTGGCACCTCAAATAATCACACAAGTGCTTTTCCTTGAGACAACCATACTGTTTTAATAGGCAGCAGGAGCGATTTTTACATACTTCCCATTCTATCACACAGAGTATTAAAGAGAAGTGTTCTGGAGAGTTCAGATTTAATAAAATCAATCATTTTTACTGATTCAGGAGGACATCTTAAAGTGAAACTGTTCATTTTTCCTGTGAGTGCAAACAGAACGTGTGAATAGAAGTGAAGAATAGAATGACCTCTAGTGTGGCTGGGTGACACTGCCTTGATTTATGTTAAGATGCCAGCAATTTTATCCATTATTGTTTTTGCAATAATGTTTTAGTCCTATTATAAAGAATAGTTTTGATCTTCAGGACTCCTTGAAAGATTCTTGGGGACCCTCCCCCCGAGGCCTGCAGACCCCACTTTGAGAACCACTCTTGGATATTAGAATATTTCCGTCTCCGTCTGGGATGTTCTTTCACACTTGAATTGACTGGAAAATATACAGTGAATGTCCATGCACCCAGTTGAACGCGAGGGAGATCCCGTGAATAAATGTCTTCACCTGCATAGCACTTACCCTCTAGTTGGGAAGCCAAGGCAACAGACAACCGAAAGAATTAGCAAATGGAAGGCATGGACTGTGAAGACAATAGAGGTTCCTGACTTCTCCGTTGAAATTCCTTTTTTTGCTTATAATCAGCATCACACAATGTACTAATTTACTTTATTGCCTTGTATTTTTTGCTGATGTTACATGTGTCAACATTGTCCTTAATGGGATCCTTTCTGATCTTGGCTTATATGTTTTGGCCTGTTCAGAATCACTGAAATTGCAGGGCCACAGTTGAAATCCCTTAGTACTTATTCACCTCGACAACAGTCAACAAGCTCAAGTCCAGACAGTTTCAAGCCCTGTTCAGGGTCTGTAGGAAAATACACCATGTCCCACGAGCATTAGAAACCTGAAATAAGATACTAGAACTCTCAGACATCAGTTTTATTTTTGTTGACATAAAATAACAAAGTGACCTCTCCAAGACTCTGATTTCTTTCTATTTGAGACTAGGGGTTATATCAATCTGCATGGTTTTACCACATTATAAATTGTACAGTATAAGTTAATGAGTAAAAACATGGGCTTATCATCAAACAGGCCTGAGATCTGATTTCAGCTTCATTTCGCACCAGCTGGGAGCATTTGGACAAATTACCTCATCTGCGTGAGCCTCAATTTTATTATTGGTAAATGGGGATAGTTATATTTAACCCCTAAGTTTGTTAGATGATTAGATGATATAATTCACGTAAGGTACTACCACTATCCTTAGGATAGAGAATTTTCTGGCCCAGGTTATTTTGATGGCCGTAGCCCTCCATTCACTCTCTTCAAAAGGTCCTGGGCTTCCACGTGGACTTCAGTAATTAATAGGCTCTGTAATAACTACTTGATGAATATCTGCCTTGTACCCATCCCTCTGCTGGGCATTTTGGGGAGTCAAACAAACTAAACACAGACCCTTGACCTTAAGAAGTAAATAAGCTAGCAGGCGAAACAGAATTTATGGAGGCCATGAAACCAATTATAGAATCTTAAAAGCTGGAGAAGAACTTTAGAGGTTATCTGTTACATCTTCTAGCCAATGAAGAAAGTAATTTATTATGGAAGATAAGTAAATAATAGGCCAGCAGCAAGCTGAACAGACATTCCCAGCGGCCTGCCAATAATGGCTAATAATGGCAACACTGGTTGAATCCTTGTTATGTGTCAGGCATTTTTCTTTGTGTTTTACATACATGAGAGTACTTCAAAAAGTTCATGGAAAAATAGAGTTTAAAGACAGTGCCAAATTTCCATGAACTTTTTGAAGTATCTTGTATTATTTATTTACTCCTCCTGTCAACCCTATGAGATAGCTATGATTATCACTATTTTTTTCAGAAGGGGAAACTGAGGCACAAAACTTAAGTAAATATTCAGAGCAAATATCTTAAAACAGAACATCAAATGACATTTTATGCTACTCAACATTTTTTCAAGATCATTTCATACTGGACTTTAGCCTGTCTACTTCCGGTGGGGTCGGTGCTGACCCCAGACCAGTAGGAATGGTGTGGAGTGTGACCCTGGGGGAGAGCACCAGAGTGAGTCACCGGCAGAGAAGAAAAGCAAGTCTAGATCTTTCGAACGTTCCCATGTCAAAGTGGCCATGATGCTGCGATGGTTTGGAGCATTAGGGAAATTTCTTAATATTGACATTAATTATAGATATTGGAGAACAAAATGAGAAAAAAGCTCTAAAACTCCGTTTTGTTTCACGAAACTAACACTGATCTTATTTACATACTTTAACTTCGAACGTCTCCATGTCCCACAGCAGTCGCAGTCCCACAGCCTCACATGCGTGGCAGTGAACACTTGTGCAATTTCATTTGACTCCATTAGTAAACTCCACATGTTCTAGATTTTCCAAGAATCATCCAGGTTCAAAGTCGCAGCCCACCTGTCTGGGTAAGTTGTCACGACGCCTCACTGAGGCCATTCTGCATCTGGAGAAGCCCTGAAGCCGCCCACGAGCCCGCGCTCAGCCCGACGCCGCCGGCTTGCAGGGCTCGCTGGCCTCCCGCACGGCGGCGCCACGACGGCGGGGACAGGAGCGAAGGCGGACGGTTCCTGTGTCTCTCCCCGTGTGCAGGACGGACCCTCAGTGACGTCTGGAAGCAGGGACTGCTCGGATGTGTC
>NW_007728443.1:2764-19809 GCF_000696425.1 Galeopterus variegatus | reverse complement strand
CGGGGTGCCGGGGTCTGGGCTCCCCCGGAGCAGGTGGCGTAGGTGTCGCCGCGCCTGCCCTCCCCGCGTGCCCTGCCCGCCGCTGCGTCCCCGGCTCCTCGCAGGCCCCGGCCCGCTCGCCCTCGGACCCCGTCACAAGCGCCGTCTCCGGGGAGACGACGTCTCACCCAGCCTGCGTCTGTCACCTGCCGCCTGCGTCTGTCACCTGCCGCCTGCTTCCTCCTCTGCCCACTCTGACACGTCGGACGACAGAAGAAAGGTAGAGTCAGTTCATTCACGTCGCCGCTGGTGGCGGTGTCCTCGGCCGCCTTGAGAACACAGATGACCCTTGCGCGACACGGGCGGGAGCCGCGCGGGTCACGCGCACGCGCTGCTTTTCAGTCCGTCCGGCCGGACGGAGACGCGCGGCTGCGGCCCCGCGGGTGGCACCGAGCGCCGCGGTGTCGGTGTCTGCGGGCGTCCCTGGAAGCGGGTACCCGGGTGACTGTAGAGGATCCTGACGAACGAATGGGGGCGGGGGCGGCGCGGGTCACGCGCACGCGCTGCTTTTCAGTCCGTCCGGCCGGACGGAGACGCGCGGCTGCGGCCCCGCGGGTGGCACCGAGCGCCGCGGTGTCGGTGTCTGCGGGCGTCCCTGGAAGCGGGTACCCGGGTGACTGTAGAGGATCCTGACGAACGAATGACCCGATGAGAACTTAGTGCAGCGACTGCGCGGACGCGCGGACACGTACAAATCCTGACTGAGGCAGGGCAGACCGTCGGCTCCTTCACGCCCACGTTCTTTAAATGTTAGTGGCACGTCTGTCCAGCAGAGAGGGTGACATTTGCTCGCGACAGGGTCAGTCAGAGGGGACGCCAGGGAAGACGCCTTGCCGCGCCTGTGCTGCTCGGAATAACTCAGGCCTGTTTCCAAAACAGCGTCCCCCTTCCAGAAAAGCAAAGTCCTGAAAGGAACTGGCCCGGCCCAGTGTCGCGAGTGATTTCTTGAGAACGACCTTTTGGGATGAATTTTTCGTTTTCTAACGTCTGTCATCACCCTGAGTGGTTTACCCGAGTATATCCCTTCCGTCCTCCCGTAGGAGGAGACACAGTAATACCATGAGAGGGGTTGACTTTCTCCACCAACTGCTGTTCCCATTGCAATGTTATTGCTTTATGACAGGCCATCGCCCCAGGGAAGCTGGCAGGCTAACCGTTCCCTTAATTACAATCGGTTTGTGCACTAAGAGGAGGTTGAACAGCAAGGAGGAGGCGGGCAGGGCTGCTATGGCAGACGGGCTTGGCTTTCAGTCTGCCCCGAAGGTGAACTGAGGGCCCCTCACACGGTGTTCCTGACTCTATGACCCCAGGAACACTAGAGTCCTACAAGCTGATGCCACCGCCTCCACCACGCAGAGGTTCATGGCAGCGGGAGGCTGGCGATGGGCCTGGGACATGTGATGGGCAGAGACCATAGATCAGCTGTAAATGTGCTTCTACAGTTCGGAGATGACCTCTGTGCTTAATTTTCATAGACTGATCTTTAGAAACCCTACATATCTACTGCCAATGTATTTTTAAAAAAGAAATTATGGGGATCTTTGGAAAGACAATTCCTGATCAAACTGTCTTCGGGAACTGTTCTGAGAGGGCCAGATTGAAGTGAAGCCTTTGGCTGGAAGTGTTTGGTGTTGCTAGTGAAGCTGTCTGCGGAGGTGACAACGTGGACAGGACTTCTCTTAAGGACAGACGATAATGGAATGTATTTTGTTTAAATCAACACCTTTTTTTTTTTTTTTTTTCCTTTTTTTGTCTTTTTTACTGACTGGTAATGGGATCACAACCCTCGGTGTCGCGCCCGTACCGGGGACCGGCAACGGGATCACAACCTTCGGTGTTTTGCCCGCAACGCGCTCAGCCAGTGAGCGGGAACCAGTCTCCACATGGGATCCGAACCCTCGGCGGGAGCGCCGCTGCACTGCCAAGCAGCACACTCTCCAGTGCACCACCGGGCCGGCCCTAATCAACACCTTCTAAAGAGCTCTCTATTTGCATGTCTTATAGATGGTCCCCTTTTCCTTCTTTCTTGGCTTCTTTTGGTCTGGTTATTCTTTGTGATTCTTTACTTCCCCTCTATGTATTTGGATATTATACTACTTTAATCTTTATTTAAAATAAATTTCATTTTGTATATCTGAGGCTTAGGACATGAGGTTATAGGACACACGTAGATAGTAAAATGACTACTGTAGTGAAATGAATTAACATAACCATCATCTCACACAGTTACTTTTCTTGTGTGGCAGATGCTAAAATAGACTTACTTAACATAAAGCCCTGATACAATTTATTATCTATAGTCCTCATGTTGTACATTAGATTTCTAAAGTTGTTTTTCCTACTTTACTCAAATTTTAGTGGTTACTCTACAGATTGGAACATGCATCCTTGATTTATCAAATCTAATATTAACACTCTCTGCCCAGACAGTACAATTATTTTAGGGTACTTTAACATTATTTTTTCCCTTATAATTTATATGCCATTGTTATCATACATTCTAAGTCTCTCTGTATTTTTATCATGAAAAAATGTTGTTTTATGCAGTCGATTTTTATTAAATTAACAACATTTTGTTGCTCTTTATTCCTTCCTGCAATTTCAGACTTCCATTGGGATACTTTTATTTCTACCTGGAGAACACATTTAATATTTTCTTTGAAACAGGACTGCTGTTCACAAATAATTTTTAGTTTGTCTAAAACTATGTCTTCCTTCTTTAAGGATACTTTCACTGGATATAAAACTCCAAGTTTGTTTTTAAAGATTATACTCACTATATTATTCCATTGTTTGGGGGTTTCATTTTTGCTAAAGAAAAGTCATTTGGTAGTCTAAATAGTGTTCCCATCTTTTTCTTTGGTTTCTTTAAAAGTTTTCTCTTTATGTTTATATTCAGTTTTTTAAGGTTTTGCTAGGTATGAGTTACTATTTACTTATTGTTTGTGCTTCATAGGATTTCCTGAATTGGTGGCTTGAAGTCTTGCATCACTTTTGAATAGTCTCAGTCATTACCACCTTAAATATTGCTGCTGCCTTGTTCTCTCTCTTCTTTCTTTCTTTTTTTTTTTGTCTTTTTCCGTGTCCGGCAACGGATCGCAACCCTCAGTGTCGCCCCCGTACCGGACCGGGACCGGCAACGGGATCGCAACCCTTGGCGTTGCTCCAGCCAGTGAGCAGGAACCGGTCTGTACGTGGGACCTGAACCCTCGGGCGGGAGCGCCGCCGCACTTCCCAAGCGGCGCACTGTAGCAGTGCACCACCGGGCCGGCCCACTCTCTCTTCTTTCTTTATGGGACTCCAGTACTATGTACTTTCTCACTTTATTCTGTATGGTTCTTCTTGAAAGGGTGGAGGACCCGAGCTGATAAGGCGACAGGACCCGAGCTGACAGTTCGCCAGAGAAGTTCCACTTTATTCAAGGACTGCGTGTATATTTATAGGGAGCTGCGTTCTGGGTTTTGATAGGGGGTGGACGGGCGGTAGCTGATTGGACGGGGCTGGGCAGGAAGTGAGCCCTGACCTGTGACTGGCTGAGGTTTGGCGCAGGTGGGCTTGGGTGTTGGCGCCAGCGGGCTTGTTTACAGCGGAGAAGAACCAGGAAGGGCGCCATATTGCTAGGGAATGCTTTCCCCCTCCCCTCCACTTGAGTGCCCACGGTGTCCTTACACTTCTATCTTTTTCTACATTTTCTATCCTTTTGTATTTTGATGCTTGACTCTGGGTAATTTTTCTGACCTGTTTTCTGGTTCATTAGCCTCTCTTCAGCTGTGACCATTTTGCCATTAAATTCTAGTTATTCTAGAATAACTATTATTCCATTAAATTCTAGTATTGAATTTGTTTTTTATAAATTTATTAATTTTTGTTCTAGAATTTACTTTTTAAAATAGTTTTCATTTTCTGCTGAAATTCTCCATCTTGTTTTCACCTACAAACATAGTAAGAAAGGTTTTTTAAGTCTGTTTGATAACGCTAAGATCTGGAGTCTTTGTAGGCCTATTTGCATTATCTGTTATTTCTGTTTGTTCTGATTGTCTTGTTTCTCACGTACCTGGTTAGTTTTGCTTGTGTGCCAGAATTTTATTTGTAAAATCGTTCATAGAAATAACTTGAGCATTCATGGTCTGTGTCTCCCTCCTTCATCATCACATCTTTTCGGAATCTTTTTTGTTGTTTCAAATGCATTGTTAATATTTTCATCCACCATGCCATTATCTTCAAGTCATCTTTTTGCTTAATTATCTTTAATCCCCAAAGTTTGAAATGGTGAAAATATAAATGGACAGGTAGTCTTCTTCGTATCACTATCCATGCTCTGTTTTCCTTGGTTAGAAGCACCACCTCCTGTCTCAAGTGTCTCGAATGTTTCTCCTTGACCAAAGGAGCCATGAGACCCCAACAGCCCAGCCCTCCTACAGTGGAGCCCCATGAGCCTCGTTCCGTCAACTGCAGCCAGAGCTTTAGAATATACCACAATGATGGGAGAGACCATGGAAGTCATTGTGTGGAATTATCTTATTCAATAATCAAGGAAACGTGTCCAAGGTTAAGAATAAGACGTTATTTCTCACATATTTGCATTTGAGAAATGTTTCCATATATTGCAGGACTTGATAGATGTCCAGGTGTGAGCTAACAGTACAATGCTCCCCAAACTGGGAAGACATCCTGAGACGAGAGAACGCAGCAGGCAACTGCATATGGTTTACGAGGAGTTGCCTTATTATTATCTTTATTCTCTGATGGGTGGTTACTTACAGGGAATGAATGGTTCAGGCAGACTATCAATCGTAGTGCTGCACAGCTGCTTTGCCTGAACTCCAGAGGAGAGGAGTTGAAGCTAATAAGGGACTTAGGGACAAAAGTGTAGCTATGCCAAAGGGAGAAAGGCTGTAGATGTGGAAGATTCCCAGGTGCCTCGCAGCCTCCTTTTTCATATCTCTGGGGTTGCTGCTGATAGTCTGCTTATCTAACACAGTGTAGCATTCTGTTACTTTCCGCTCCTCAGTTGCTAAATAACCGGTGCAGGGGAGAGATTGTACTACTGAAGCCAGAGCCCCAAAGGCCATGAGAATGGAGTTAAGTTCTGAGCAGCACTCCTACAATAGACAGCTCAGGATCCCGTGGAAGAGGAAGAAATATCCCAGCTTTACTATGTGGGTAAGAGAAGTAAAATACAATTACTTGGCCTATTTTAGTAATATTGCCGTAAGTTATTTTAGATGAGCACAGCAGCACGATAAATAATGCCTTTGTATAATTAGAACACATTTGATTCAAGAAGATGCAAAAAACTGAAAGAGAGAGCAACAGAACAAGAACAGTGAGGAGAAAGAGCAACGAGTGGACTCCAAGACCTGCCTTCCTGCAGCTTCTCTACTGCTCAAGTCCAAGGACGCTCATCTACTCTCTTCTGGCCATGCCAGCCTGGCAAAGTTATACACTATTTTTTAAAAAAATTTGTTTATTAATATTATTTTTAAACATTCTATGATGTTATGAAGCAGTTGGGAGGGAGGGAGAGATGGGAAAGGGGAAGGAAATAGGATGGAAGGAGGAAGGAGAAGGGGTGGGGTTGAGGCTTGTGGTACCCCCCTCATTCCCACAGGGGAGACCAGGGGGCTTCTAGTGGTGGCTCGGTCATTGCCAGGCTGGATGCAGATGTCGGGGGAGTGTGGCTAAAGCCCTCACCCCCCACCACCCAGCTTGGGAGCCAGGGGCACTTCTTGTGGCAGCTTGGTAGTCTTCACTGGGCTGGTTGTGTATGTCAGGGGGGCATGGCTGAGGCCATTGGCCCCCCACTGCCCTGGCTCGAGAGAGCCTCTGGTGCTTACTGCAGCAGCTCAGTGGTCATTGCTGGGCTGGTTGCGGGTGTTGGGGGGGGGTGTGCCCAAGGTCCTCGGACCCCACTGCCCCAGCTCAGGAGAGCCCAGGGTGCTTCCTGCAGAGTCTCCATGGTTATTGCCAGGCTGCTTGTGCATGTCAGGGGAGGTGTGCTGGGGGCCTCGGGACTGGTTGTGCGTGTCAGGGGTCAAGGCTGAGGTCCCCAACCCTTCCCAATCCCTGGCTTGGTCCTTCTAGGTGTTATAGGTGTTCTTTGGTGATGTGAGACCTTTACTAATTAATATCAAACTTTGTCTCTATTGTGGGTATTTTTTTTTTTCCAGTTATGTGTTGGGTTATTTGCTGTTCCTACCACTTAAACTCTGCACTGGAACTGATTTGTTCTCCTCTGCTTACTTCTAAAATGGGAGAACTTCCTGTGGGGACCAGCACTTGAGCCCTGTGGTTGAGCTAAATTGCTGCTTTGCGCTGATTTCCTGGGAAAGGCTTTTTGTGCAGCTCAGGTTTTAATGGTTGACTTTGTAGGTACTTCCAGCTCTTGTGAGATCCAGTACAACTGGGTTGTGTGGACACTCTGGTCTGAGCCTGAGTCTTTTAGCAAACTGTACCCCCTGCAGTTCTATATTCCTGACCAGTCTCCTCTGAGTGGTCCTGCGCTCATTGTGGGGCAGATCAGCTGTCTTTGCTGTGCCCCAGTGCTCCCCTGGTGGGCCTGTCTCCCCCCCACCACCTGTGCTCCAAACACTTCCCATGGGACAAACCATGCCCCAGTCTCTTGTGATGACTCACTGGCCTCTGAGTGGCTGCATTTTTTCACTTGTCTGTGGCCCCTTTCTCTTATGTGGGTCCACAGGAACCCTATTAGTGGTCTTGCTGGCCTGGGGGCCACCAAGGCCCTCTTCTCCCCTGCTGCCTCCAAGCAACTTTATCCAAAGCACACCTGTGGCTTTTGCCAGCTCTTGCTCTGTGCACTCAGCATCTCCAGCCTGGAAGTGGCCAGGATTCAAAACAGTTGGAGTGGTTCTTTTTTCTTTCATTGTGGCTTCTCCTGCCTTCATGCACTCCATAGGTCTCAGTTATGCACTATTTTATGCTGTCTATAAATTCCTGCTTCCCAGCACATTCACTCCTTTATCTTGATTCTTTGGCATGCACTCATCTCCCCTCCTTTTCACAAAACCCTGGTCCTGGGGCACTTTATAAGAGGTACTTTCTAGGGTGCATATAATTACAATACCTTATCCCAAGAAACTTTTCCCTGTGGGAAAACAAGGCTGTGGTTCTCTTGACATATTCCAGAATCCCAGTGTTGTATGTAATGTTCTCTCCTCCAAGGCCACAGCTGGTCAGACTCAGTCATCTTCCATTGAATCGCTGTGTCTCGTTGTTTGATATATGAGAGAGCTTTAAAAAGTTTGAGGAAAAATGGAATTAAAAGCTAAAAATACAAAATATAAACTTTATTTTCTCAACATAAGCACCATCAAGTTCAAGACACCTTTGAAAACAATGATACCAGCCATTTAGTAGATCCCTAAAGAACTGCATGTCCCGGGACTTTAAACATGTCAATGCAGTCTTTTTTACATTATTAATTGAAGAAAAATAGGTGCCCTTTAAAGATTTTTTAAGATTAGGAAACAAAGAAGCCGTCAGAAGGAGCCAAATATGGACTGTAAGGTGAATGCTTAATGACTTCCATCAAAACTCATGCAAAATTGGCCTTGTTTGATGACAGGAATGAGCAGGAGCATTGTCATTTTAGAAAAGGACTCTCTGGTGAAGACTCTCTGGGTGTTTCTCTGCTAAAGCTTTGGCTAATTTTTCTCAAAACACTCCTATAATAAGCAGATGTTATTGTTCCTTGGTGCCTCAGAAAGTTGCAATCAAAATGCCTTGAGCATCCCAAAAAACTGTTGCCATGGCCTTTGCTCTTGGCTGGTCTGCTTTTCCTTTGACTGGACCACTTCCACCTCTTGGTAGCCATGGCTTTGATTGTGCTTTGCCTTCAGGATTGTACTGAGAAAGCCATGTTTTATCTTCTGTTACAATTCTTCAAAGAAATGATTTAGAATCTGGATTCCACTTGTTTAAAATTTCCATTGAAAGCTCTACTATTGTGTGCAACTGATCTGGATCCAACAATTTTGGCATCCATTGAGCAGAAAGTTTGTTAAGTTGTGATTTTTCAGTCAGGATTGTGTAAGCCAAACTAATTGAGCTGTCTATGGTGTTGGCTACTGTATCTCATGTTAACCAATCTCTTCCCCAGATTATTTTTTTCTTCCCAAATTGATGTGGATGGTCTGCTGCTATAGGCTTCATCTTCAACATTTTCTTGCCCCTTC
This sequence comes from Galeopterus variegatus, assembly GCF_000696425.1. Classification (NCBI taxonomy): domain Eukaryota; kingdom Metazoa; phylum Chordata; class Mammalia; order Dermoptera; family Cynocephalidae; genus Galeopterus; species Galeopterus variegatus. The sequence continues at coordinate 11,575 of NW_007728443.1, read as the reverse complement.
TTGAAATGAGTTATCCATTTGTAAACTGCTAATTTCTTTGGGTTGTTGTCCCCATAAACTTTTCACAAAGCATCAGTGATTTCATTATTCTCCCATCCAAGCTTCACATAAATGTAATGTTTGCTGCTGCTTCAATTTCAGCAGAATTCAGGTTGCTCTGATAAGGGCTCTTTTCAAACTAATGTCTTATCCTTCTTTGTGCCTCACACTAGCTCCTGCTCAGACATATTATAACAAGCTAGTATGAGTTTATCTTGCTGCAAAAAATTTTTGCAATCCATGCATAGGTTTTTCACAATGTGCATTTTCCGTGAACTTTTTGAAGACCCCTTGTACATGAGTATGTCATGCAAAATTTAATCTAAATCCTGCAGAATGTGGATCTGTTGAGATGGTGCCTGAACTAAATGAAAACCTTTGAAACTTTCCCCTTTCCTTAACTTTTTACACACATGTCATTTTATCAAATGTAAATAAATAAATCAACTTTTAATGCCAAGTAGCCTTTGAGGAAATAAATTGGATAAAGATAAATATCTATTCCTTTAGGTCTTATAAAAAGCTAGCTAATTTAGCATGCAAATCTAGTTCTATGACCGGACTCTGCTAACTATAAAGAGCTTTAATGCTTAGCATACTTCCCACCTTGCTGACAATGTAAGGGAAAATTGGTCATTGGCCTTCTTTAGTGTGTATTTACCCACTTAATGAGTCCCATTAAGCCATCAAAATACAAACGCTGGAAATTTGTTTTCCCACTTTCGTTCAGATCATATCTTACGCATTTAACTGGCCAAGAGCATTTCAGAACTTCTCCAAGGCTGACCTCCCTGAGATGATGGATTGATCTTCCAAAGCAGCTCTTTCTAAGCCAGCCCTCTGTCCCCACTGCCCCTGGGTCAGTCAGACTTCATGAATAATGCGCAAAGCTTGGCAGTGAAATGCAGCTGACTTTTATTGGTTTTTACAAAGTTGGCTTCCAGCCTCTGTCTGGCCTCAGAATGAAGCTGCTTTGCACTCTCTCCCACTAGTAGATCCAGAATCAAATCATCTGCTCCTGGGGCTCTGTGTGTTGTCAGATATGGAATATACAAACAAATTCCACTCCAAGATGTCTTGTTCCCAAGGATTATTTTTAGTTGAAATAAGCACCTCTCCCAATTTTTCACATTTCCAAGGCACTAATTTATCTCCTGTCACTCCTCTCTTCCTCGCTCCATTTTCCTTCTTCCGGATTTACTGCTGAAGCAGTTTAAGGTCTTCCCATGTTACTCATTTCTCAAGTGCATGGAAGAGTAAATGCTGAGTTCCATCTGGTTCCAGAGGAGGAATCAGGGGTGAGTTTGTAGCAATGCTTCCTGGCTGTTTTTTTAAAATTAATTAATTTATATATTTTTATTGAAACATAGTTGGTTATACACATCTGTGGGGTACAGAGTTAAATATCAATACCTGTGTGCAATATGTGATGCTCAAATCAGGATAATTACTATATTCAACATTAAACAATGTATTATTTTTTGTGGCCTTTTATGCCAATTCCTCCTTTACCCTGCCTCCCCCTTTCCCACCTCTGGTACCCTCAGTTCTGTTTTCTCCTTTTGAAAGTTCAATGTATTGTTATGATTGTTCTTTCTTTCTTTCTTTCTTTCTCTTTCTTTCTTTCTCTTTCTTTCTTTCTCTTTCTTTCTTTCTTTCTTTCTTTCTTTCTTTCTTTCTTTCTTTCTTTCTTTCTTTCTTTCTTTCTTTCCTTTTCTTTTCTTTTCTTTCTTTCTTTCTTTCTTTTTCTTTTCTTCTTCCTCCTTTCTTCTCCTTCCTTCTCCTTGCTTCCTCCCTCCCTCCCTCCCTCCCTCCCTCCCTTCCTTCCTTCTCCCACTTATGACTGAAGACACGTGGTATTTCTATTTCTGTGCCTGGCTTACTTCACTTAACATAATTTTCTCCAAATTCATCCATGTTACTGTGAATGGCAGAATTTCATTTTTTTTATGGCTGAGTAGTATTCCATTGTGTAAACATATCACATTTTCCTTATCCAGTCATCCAATGATAGACATTTAGGCTGATTCCAATTCTTAGCTATTGTAAATAGAGCTGCAGTAAACATGGGAGTGCAGGTATCCCTTGGACATGATGATTTCCATTCCTTTGGGTATATACCCAGCAGTGGAATTGCTGGATCATATGGCAGTTCTATCTTTAGTTGTTTGAGGAACCTCCATACCATTTTCCATAATGGCTGCACCATTTTATAGTCCCACCAACAGTGTAGGAGGATTCTCCTTTCTCCCCTTTCTTGCCAACATTTGTTACTCTGTCTTTTTGATAATAGTTAGTCTAACTGGGGTGAGATGATATCCTAACGTGGTTTTGATTTCCATTTCCCTGATGCTGAGTGATGTTGAACATTTTTTCATGTGTCTGTTTGCCATTGTATACGTTCCTTTGAAAATGCCATTCAGCTCCTTTGCCCATATTTTAATTGGGTTATTTGGGTTTTTGCTGTTAAGTTGTTTGACTTCCTTCTATATTCTGGATATTAATCCTTTGTCAGATGCATAGCTTGCAAATATTTTCTCCCACTTGGTAGGTTGTCTTTTCACTCTGATGATTGTTTCCTTTGCTGTGCGGAGGCTTTTTAGTTTGATATAATCCCATTTATTTCTTTCTCTTGCCTGATTGCTCTGGCTAGTACTTACAATACTATGTTAAGTAGGAGTGGCAAGAATGGGCATCCTTGTCTTATTCCTATTCTTAAGGGGAAGCTTTCAGCTTTTCCACATTCAGGAGGATATTGGTGGTGGGTTTGTCATACATGGCTTTTATTGTGTGGAGATAGTTTCCTTCTATACCTAATTTTCCGAGAGTCTTTATCTTGAAGGGATGTTGATTTTTTTTTTTTTTTTTTGTCTTTTTGTCTTTTTTCGTGACTGGCAATGGATCACAACCCTCAGTGTCGCACCCGTACCGGACCGGGACCGGCAACGGGATCGCAACCCTCGGTGCTGCCCCCGCTCCTCGCTCAGCCAGTGAGCGGCCGGTCTGTATGTGGGATCCGAACCCTCGGCGGGAGCGCCGCTGTGCTTCCCAAGCAGAGCACCGGGCCGGCCCCTGGATGTTGAATTTTATAAAATGCTTTTTCTGCATCTATTGGGATAATCATATGGGTTTTGTCCTTAATTTTGTTGATGTAGTGTATCACACTTATTGACTTGCATATGTTGAACCATCTTTGCATCCCTGGGATGGATCCCACTTGATCATGGTGAATAATTTTTTTTGATGTGTTGCTGTATTCTGTTTGCTAGTATTTTATTGAGAATTTTTGAGTCTACATTCTTCAAAGATATTGGCCTGTAGTTTTCTTTTCTTGTATTTTTGTCTGGTTTTGGTGTTAGAGTGATGCTGGCCTCATAGGATGAATTTGGGAGAATGGCCTCTGTTTCAATTTTATGGAATAGTTTGAAGATAATTGATATTAATTGCTCTTTAAAGGTTTGGTAGAATTCAGAAGTAAAGCCATCTGGCCCAGGGTTTTTCTTTGTTGGGAGACTGCTAATTACTGCTTCAATCTTGTTGCTTGTTATTGGTCTGTTCAAGTTCTCTTATTTCTTCCTTGTTTAGTCTTGGTTAGTTTGTGTGTCCAGAAATTTATCCATTTCCTCCAAGCTTTCAAATTTGTTGGCATATAGTTGTTAATAATTATCTCTAATGACATTTTGTATTTCTATGGTATTGGTTGTAATGTCTCCTTTTCATTTCTGATTATTGTTATTTGAGTCTTATCTCTTCTTTTTTTTTTTAGTTAGCCTAGCTAATGGTTTGTCTGTTTTGTTTATCTTCTCACAAAACCAACTTTTTGTTTCATTGATCTTTTGTATCATTTTTTGGGTCCCTGTTGCATTTTGTTCTGCTCTCATCTTTTATTTCTTTCCTCTACTAATTTTGGGATTGGATTGTTCTTGTTTTTCTAGTTCTTTGAGGTGTAGTGTTAGGTTATTTGAAATCTTTCTATTCTTTTGATATCTGCATGTATTGCAATAAACTTCCCTCTTAGTAGTGATTTTGCAGTGTCCACAGGTTTTAGTATGATGTCTTTATTTTCATTAGTTTCAAGAAATTTTTTGATTTCCTGTTTAATTTCTTCCTGGACCTGTAGGTCTTTCAGGATCATGTTGTTTAGTTTCCATGCATTTGTATAGTTTCCAGAGTGTTGCTTATTATTGATTTATGGTTTTAATCCATTGTGGTCTGAAAGATACTTGAAATGATTTCAATTTTGAAAAATTTGTTGAGACCTAACATGTGATCTATCTTGGAGAATGTTCCATGTGCTGATAAGAAGAATGTATATTCTGAAGTTGCTGGATGAAATTTTCTGCAGATATCTGTCAGGTCCAGTTGGTCTGAAGTGTAGTTTAAATCCTGTGTTTCTCTGTTGATTTGTTGCCTAGATGATCTGTCCAATGTTTAGAGAGGGCTCTTCATGTCCCCAGCTATTATTGTAGTTGGGTCTATCTCTTTTTTTTAGATCTAATAGTGTTCGCTTTATATATCTGGGTGCTCCTGTGTTGGATGCATATATATTTATGATTGTTATGTCTTCTTGCTGAATAGATCCCTTTATAATTATATAATGGCCTTCTTTGTCTCTTTTTATGGTTTTTGGTTTAAAGTCTATTTTATCTGATATAAGAATAGCCACTTCTGCTCACTTTTGATTTCTATTTGTGTGGTATATCTTTTTCCATCCCTTCACTATTAGTCTGTGTGTGTCTTTACTGGTGAAATGAGTCTCCTGAAGACAGCACATATGTGGGTCTAGCTTTTTAATCCAATCAGCCAATCTGTGCCTTTTGAGTGTGAAATTTAATCCATTTACATTTAGTGTTATTATTGAAAGGTATTGCCTTACTTCTGGTCTTTTATCAATTTTCATCTGGATGTTTTAAATATCTTTTGTTCCTTTCTTTCCTTTTTATTGTTGGTCTTTGGTGTTTGTTGGTTTTTTAGGTGTTAAGATACAGTTTCTTTCTCTTTCTCATTTGCATTTTCCTGTCTGTGAAAATGGTGTAACAGTGGCAGACGCTGTATTTGTCAGTTTCATTACCACATCATCTCTTGGGCACCATGTCTATGGTGTTTTCTCTTAGTACCATTTACCTGGGCATGTGGTCTGTCAAGGAGATTGGCATTGCAGTTCCTCTTTTGATCTCTAATAGGCATTTAGAAGAGACATGCTTTCTCTCCCTCCACCCACATCCCTGCTGGTACCAGGTTCCACCCCAAAATACAATGGTTACTTCTTTGGGTGGGAAGTTATTCCCTTTGCTTCAGCTACCTTAAATTTAAATATAAGTAGTTTATATAAAGTATAAAATATAAGTAGCTTATGTAAGTATAAGTAACTTATATTTTTATACTGATTTAGAATTTTTGCATATATTACTTCATTCCAGTCTTGCAAACTCTGTGAAGTTTGGGAGTTTATTAGAAGCATTTTATAGTTATGGAAATAGAGCCTCAGATTAAGCAATATATTACTAATTAGTGGTGCTGGATTTGAATCTGTTTCAGGTTCTTTCCTCCATTCCTTTCTAACTGACTTTTTTGTGACATGAGTCCTGTGCTTTAAGACTTTTGCCCTGTAGTGATCCAAATGCTTTCAAAGCACTCAATTGTACTTCACAAGCCTGGTCACTCAGCTAAGTGTAGGTGTTGACACATGCATACCCAAGGTGACATTGGCAAATGAGCTTGGGCCTGTCCCCAAACTCTTCTGCTCTGTCCCTGGCAGCAGGCCAGTTTCCATTCAGCCACCACATGCTCCTGTATGCCCTGGAGCAAGAACAACAGCTGGGACAGAAAGGGGTGTGCGCCAAGCCAGTCCTTACCCTCGGATGCCGTTCTACTGCCTCCAGGATAAAAGCCCCACTCCTTGGCAAGGAAGTCATGCCCCCACCAACCAGTCCCAATCTTTTTCTCCAAACTCCAGCACCTGCCATCCTTTCTCCCTGTTTCCCTGCTCCCAAACACACCTCTGAAACTTGCCACACTCTTTCACACATTTGTGTCACTATACGTGGGCCCCTATAGCAGGGCCATGTGTTTTTGGCTCACAGTCCTTCCTCCCCTCCCTCCCCATGGTCATTGTGGGTGAAATGGACCTCCCGGCCTACTGATGCTGCCCCTGGCCGTATCTCTTGTTCTGGCCAAGGGAATGGGGACAGAAGGGACAGTGTGCCGGTTCTGGGCTAAGGCCTGAGGAGGCACATGGGTTTCTGCTCACCCTCTTGTGCTCCTCCCATCTGCCACAAGGAGACATGCCCTGAGTAACCACTAGTCCCCAAACCTGGAGACACGAGGAGCACAGCTGAATCTAGTCCACAGCCTGCTGTCAAGTCCAGCTGAGCCCAGCAAAGCCCCAGCCGAGTCATGGACCTGGAAGCCAGAAACGAATGCTTGCTGTTATGAGCCACTGAGGGTTGGGGCCATTTACTACTAACCTTATTGAATATTAAATGTTAATTACTTATTTATTATATCCCTCCAGTGTGCACACACACTCAAACACTCTTATAAAATTGTTTCCCACCTGAAAAAGCTCCCACTCATATTTCAAGACTAAATTCAAGGGAAGCTCTCCCGAGGTAGAGTTAGCGCTCCCTCCTCCAGCACTTTGAACAGACTTCCTTCTGAGCATTTCCTACCATCTCTCAGCTTTTTTCTCCCTGTTAGGAGCAGACCTTGGCTTAGCACAGAGTTTGGAACAGAATTTCATGGGCATAGGGATGGTTGGAGGGGAATGTTGGTAGCTGATCTTGTTTAAATGCAAATGCAGGGCCAGGCTCAGGAAGAGGCAGGAGAGCAGCTCCCCAGGAGGCACGGCGACAGCGATTGTGTGCCCTGGCATCTGTGGGGAGCCAGGACACGTGCACTGATGAATGTGGTTCTCATGAGAGGAGTGTAACTAGCCACTGTTTCTACCTCAAGGTGACCTGTGGCCCAGACTCCCTGAGCCAGCCCTTCCCTGGGGGAAGGCCTGGAAGGCTATCATCCTGAGACTTAGAGAAAGTATGACAAATGGCAATGTCTCAGAGAGATTGGTTAAGCTGCAACTAGTGCCTTGTTACCTTAGTATGAATTGATTTATCCAGTGAACTAGCAAAACACAGGGCCCTGGTAGGAGGGGAACAGGTGGATTTATTGGGATGGGGCAAGATAGGGGGCAAGGGGTCCCTGCTGGGGGTGGGCACGTCAGGAGCCACAAGGCGACCAGTGGAACCTCTGACGAATCCAGGGCAGGCAATGGCCTATGCGATACCCAAGCAGAAATTAGCAAAGAAGGATTCTGTAAAGAAAGTCATTATTATGTTGGGTGGCTAGCCGGTATGGTGATTTGGACCGTTGACCTCGGTATTATCAACACTGTGCCCTGACCAACTGAGCTAACTGGCCAGCCAAGAAACTTACTTTAAGTGAACAGACATCCCCTGGGCTATCTGTGAGAGAAAGGCATGATGTAATCGGCCCCGGGCTTGCTGGATCCTGTCCTGGCCATGGGACACAAGTTTCCCTACAATACACACGCACCGCATTCTCTTCTGTCACGCAGAAAGTTCCCCTTGGCTTAACTTTGATTTCTAGATAGTTATATAGCAATGAAATTTCAAATAGAGTTTTCTGCTTTCAAGGTCGAACATCCGACTTTGCATTAACATATGTATATATTCTCTCTCTCTCTCAGAACTTTAGGTGTCCTTCGATGGCCCTGGCTCCCTGGTTTATCTACTGCAGGATGATGGCAGGCACCGAGGGACTTGGCTGGCCCGAGGACCAGCAGCGTGTGCAGCGAGTGCCTGGGACTCCCAGCCAGGTTTGGGGCCCCTGCATGCCACCTTCCATACTGACTGAGTGGGCTCGACACCGTCCAGGCGGACTTGCCGCGAGCTGCCTCCGGCAGGCCTCGGCGGCCCAGCGTGCCGGCCCCCAGCCAACAGGAACGGCCCCCAGGAGCTGCAGTCTCAGCTCCCCACGGGACCTCTAGTCCTGCAACGCCTTCTGCACGACGGGCTCTCGAGAAACGTGACGTGTGCTTGCGCAGAGAGCACCGCTGTGAATTTAGAATTAGCCAAACAGACCTGGGTTTGCACCAGACCCCCAGGGTGACACGTGTGTCCTGTGGAGGTGGCCGACCTCCCTGAGCCAGTCCTTGCGGTAAACGGTGACTGGCCGTTGCTTCTACATCCCAGGGTGCTGGCCAGGCCAGAGCCCGGCGTGTCTAGGCACCCGGCGACGCCGCCTTCAGGACGACACTGCCCTGGGGAGCTGCCTGCACTTGGGGCGCAGGGCTGGGGGTCTGCAGGGAGGACTGGGGAGCTCCTCCTGCTGGCGCGGTGCTGCCAGGCGCGAGTCTCCCTCAGTCCTCCCTGCAAAGACAGGAGTTCGGTCTGTCACCCCAAGGTCACAGCAGCCGACACAGCCGCCCTCCCTCACCGGCTTGCCTAGGATGCCCAAAGACCCCCATGCCCTGCACTAGCTCATTTCCCACGCTGTCACGCTGTGTCATCCATAGCCAGAGCTGGGTGGAGTCACTGCCCTGCTAAGAACACCATTTGCTCCGTGAGATTGACGCCAAGCCCTTGGCCTCGCCCAGGAGAATTCTGAGCATTTCCTACCATCTCCCAGCTTTTTTCTCCCTGTTAGGAGCAGACCTTGGCTTAGCACAGAGTTTGGAACAGAATTTCATAGGCATAGGGATGGTTGGAGGGGAATGTTGGTAGCTGATCTTGTTTAAATGCAAATGCAGGG
>NW_007728443.1:0-1287 GCF_000696425.1 Galeopterus variegatus | reverse complement strand
TGTGTCATCCATAGCCAGAGCTGGGTGGAGTCACTGCCCTGCTAAGAACACCATTTGCTCCACGAGATTGACGCTGAGCCCTTGGCCTCGCCCAGGAGAGGGGCCCTTCCCCGCCTGGCGGCCGTCTGTGCCCATGTGCCCCGCTGTCCCCTGCAGTGCCAGTGCCATGTGTAAGCGGGATCTGTCCTCACCCGCACCCCGCCCCATCTCTGTGTTCATTCTTCTCTGACAGCTCTCACCGCGGGCTTGTAACTGATGAGTTTGCACGTGTAGTTTGCTAGGAGCTCTTAAAGAAAATCCAGCTCGACTAGTGTTTATTGGACCCCCACTAGCCTGGGGATCTATAAATGCTGTGCTCTGTGAAGGCAGCGCATCTATAAATGCTGTGCTCTGTGAAGGGGGCGCCCTGACAGCCACCTGGTGGCCTTGGGCAAGCTGTGCACCTGTGTGCTCAGAATCTTCATTTGCATGATGAGGCTAAAAATAGTATTTCATTCATAAGATTTTCATGAAAAATAAATGAGTTATGTAGGTACAGTGCTTAGAATAATGATTGGCTCACAGTAAGAGCCAATAAGATTGGTTGTTACTAACATTACACTCTCAGCAGATGTTAAATTAATATATGAAAACAGAATGAAACGAAGCCCAATTTAGCCTTTTGCTGCTCACAGACTTTTGGTTCCTTTTCTTCCATATCTAGAAAAAAATTTCTGCCCAAAATAGTTCTTCAACATTTATTGGACACAAAGAATAAATTAGTTTAAATATCACAGGAAAAAAATTAGCATGCTAACCCGCAGGACACTACATACCGGAGAGGTCAAGTGTCCAAACCATATGCCGTCACTGAACTTTATTTTGTCTTCAAATAAAATCTTTATTTCTTGACTGACAGTCAAGAAATGCAATTGGAACAACTAGCAAATTCGGTGCTGGTGCAAAGTCAGAGAGTGCTGTCCCTTGAGTGTATTTTGGGCTTGTTTTAACCAAATTAGTTTCAGTTTTGGTGAGATTAGGTTTGTAATTGTTTTCAGTAATGTAGAAACACATGACTATGCCATTGTAATTGTTTTTCAGTAATGTAGAAACACATGACTATGCCATTTGTCTTATATCCTCTGAATTTAAGTGTTCTCGAGGGCTCTAGTCACAGACTTAGGAAAAGACCAGAAGGGCATTGACATTTATTGAGTTCTGCCATGTGCCAGCCCTGCTGCTCTGGATTTAAACAATCTCATCTAGGAGACGGGATAAATAAGAGCAGAAATGTTAAATATGTGTGAT
>NW_007728442.1:303082-306412 GCF_000696425.1 Galeopterus variegatus | reverse complement strand
CCTGTAGTTATACAAAGGCCAGGCAAAAAGAATTAAGTTACAGAGAGAGAACGACATCTCTAAAATTGGCATCATAGAATGAAGAAAACCCAAATGAGGTTCTGAAATAGCCCTCTTAACCTTAGGAATGATATTAATAAAACTCTCTGTGCAAACTCTGCTGACTCTGGCTGCCAGAAAAAATGAAGAAGATAAAAAGAAGTTCACTGACTATAAAGAAAGGACAGAGGACAAGGTAATTGCTAAAGAGACTGATAGACAAGGCACAAGACATCTGTCATGCCCAGGGGGCCATATTAGCTCTATTACATTACCTCCATATCAGCAGATCACCTCATTTATTAGCTAATCAGGCAGAATAAAATATTTTAAATTATCTTTCTTAATCCTGCATGTGATCACTTGAAAACCCAGGGCTCTAAAAATCTAATTGTAGCTGCTTACGAGAAATGTCATCTTCACTTTGAGGAATTGAACCAGGGCCAAATGTGAGGCAGTTTTTCTGTTTCCCAAGGCACTGTCCAACAGCCAGAACTGGACATGCATGTACCTAGTGCCTTACATCTTAGGGGCTTCCCAAGGGGACCTGGGCCCCTGGCCCTGCTTCAGAACTCAATTATGGCCAGAGAATAAAAGCAGAGCATGGTAGTGGAGAAGAGGGGCATGGAGGAGAAGATGGGTTGTAGAGAAGAAACAATTTTGTTAGTCTCAGAAAAAGTCAAGAGAAAAATCTAAATCTAGATTTAGAGTGTTCTGTGGACCTGGACAGGAAATAGTCTCTCTGCCCAGTAAGAAGGGATGGTATAAGGTTTTGGGAGCTTGCTTACTCATCTACGATTAGGACGTTGTTTCCTCTTAGCTTCCTACACCTGAATCCCACTTTTCCCCTCCTTAAATGTCCTAGACACTGGTGTGATAACATTGCAGTGAGCCTGTGGTTTGCTCCTTGCCCATTTTCCTAGGATGCTATAGTGGCATTCTCGAGAGCAGACCTGCCAGGAGTAGACTGTAGGTCCTCTAAGTGGTTTCCATTGAGTAGCAATGTTTCTTGAGTAGACCTGAAATTATGAGGAGGTGAAAAAAACATCTAGAGACGAACTATGGAGCCCAGAGAGTTGCAGCCATGCCCACTGCCCTCAGTTCTCATTGCAGCTGATGGAGTGAGCAAGGAAATGGAAAAAAAGATGTGTGGTTCATAGCTTGCTGAACTTCTGTCTGCCCTTTGTGTAAAAGTACATATGTGTTTTGTAGGGTAGCAGTGTGTGTACTTTGTGTGTTGTCTATGTTGATGGCATGCTCTGTGTGAATAAACAGTGGCATGAATGTCATGTGTGTGTGAATGTATGCGTGAGCAAAATGTACTACAGTGGGACACAATTTGAAGGAGTAACTCTTTAAAGCAAGTCACTCTTGCTTTCCTCTTCCTACTTCTATTGCTTTAAAAATATGTAAAAGTACCGTATACTATGGTTAGGCCCCTGAAGAAGCTATGTGACTTGAGGATAGAAGGCATCCAGAGGTTAGGTGAAGTACATCTCCTCTGAGAGATTCTCTAAAAACTGAAAGTTTTATATCCTTTTCTTTCCTTGATCAAAACAAACCAAAATTGGGGAAAGAATGATCATGGTTATATCTGCTAGATGATTTCCCCATGACTGTCCTGTTCCCAGTTAGGAAAACCCTTTCGTCTACTTAGTCTTCTCTTTAACTTTTAGTTTTAGCACGTAAGAATCTAAGTGTTTAGATCAAGTTCTTTTTTTTTTTTTTTTTGCCCTTTTTGAGACCGGCCGTACCGCGCTCAGCCAGTGAGCACTGTGAGTGCACCGGTCATCCCTATATAGGATCTGAACCTGCGGCGGGAGCGCTGCTGCACTCCCAGCACCGCACTCTCCCGAGTGTGCCACGGGCTTGGCCCCTAGATCAAGTTCTAAGTGACTATAATTTGCATCAAATACATACATTTACTACTTGCCTCAGTAGTCCCAAGGCCAGTGAGATTACCTGCCTGCCTGCCTGCCTTTTCTCTTTCTTTTTTCTTCTTTCCTTCCTTCTTCCTATTGTGAAATATTTCAATAATACAGAAAAGTATAGACAATACTATCATGATCACCCATGGACCCACCACCTAGCTTTATTAATTCTTAACATTTTACTATTTTTGCTTCAGATAGTTTTTAAGCAATGAAATATTACAAACACAAATGTGACTTCTTTGGTTAAGATGCTTAGTGTTACAAAGATTCAGCCTAAATCAGAATTTAGCTTTTAGGAACACATTTGAAGAGAATAATAGTATTTGTTTGTAAGAACTTCTCTTGTTCTTTGCCATTCTGCAGTTTCACTACAAGTCCAGATCTGAATTTATTTTTACTTATACTGGTCATGACTCTTTGTTCTTCCATAATCTCAGTATTTGTGATTTTATCAATTCTGAAAATTTCTTAACAATTTTTTTATTTTATTGTTGCCTCTTCCCTATTTTCTCAATCCTTTCCTTCCAGAACCCCTATTAGGTATATGTTAGGCCTTTTCTTTCTATTCTTCATGTCTTTTAAAAGTTAAACTCTCTTTCATAATTTATATGTCCTGGTCTCTATGCTATGGTCTGGATTATTTCTTCACATCTCTTGCCCAATTCATTAATTCTCTTGTCAGCTATGTCTAATTTGTTTAACCCATTTTTTTAGTTTACTAACCATATTTTTCATTTCTAGAAATTGTATTTGGTTCTATCTCCAACCTGCCCATTTATTTTTCATATGGTATTTTATTTTAAAATTCCTTCTTTTGTCTTTAATCATTTAAAACTTATATCTATAGTTTCTTTAAGATGACTCTTATCTGAAATTGTAGAGGGCTAAATCTGTTATTTCTAACTGCATACTCTCCCTTATAGTAGACTGTTTTGTCACATGCTTTGTAATTTGGGGCTGTGAATTCATCTTCAGTGGTGCTTTATCTGTGAGAATCCTGTGTGGTCTAGATTGAAGGTGTTTCTTGCCAGAGAACTTTTGCCGTTGCTTCTGCCAGCTGCCCCAGGAGTATCCCTAGCTAAGGAATACTTTTATTTTAATCTCTTGCCTTGTGAATTTCTGACCACACAGATAGAATCAATTTTAAAACCCAGACTACTTGAGAACAAGATAAGGATTATAAAGTCTCAGTGGAGACAGGATTGCTTGCTGTTTCCTTGAGCTGGTACTCTTTTTTTTTTTTTTTTTTTTTCCCCCTTGGTTCACCCTTTCTGTAGGAGTCTTGTTTCTAACACCCCACTTTGCTTGAAACCCACCTTTTTATCCAAACATGGGCATTAAAACCCAAGCCCTGAGA
>NW_007728442.1:302224-302953 GCF_000696425.1 Galeopterus variegatus | reverse complement strand
TTCTAACACCCCACTTTGCTTGAAACCCACCTTTTTATCCAAACATGGGCATTAAAACCCAAGCCCTGAGATTACCAAGCAAACCTCCTGGGTGGCCATAGTTTACGCACTTATCACTCTGGTTTTTAGTTCCCTCTGGGAAAAGTCCTCTTTCTATTCTTTAGATACATTTATAGTGATGGGTTTTCTATTTTATACTGGAGTTCTTGGCATCTTGTAGAAGTTGGGTTTTCAGATCTCTAGGCCACAGCATTGCTAGAAAGAGAAGCCGAAATAAGGTTTCTTCACAGCCAGTGTTCATAGTCAGGATCCTCAGGCTGCCTGTCACCTTATTCTCAGAGCATCCTGGTAGTTCCAGGATTAATGAAACAAAAATGGTCTTTGGAACTGAAAACAGCCCTTTAAGAAATGAAAAATACCCCTGTAGGAAAGCATGGCAAAAGGGGTTGAGGAGCACCCCACTGTGTATTCATTTATTCAGCACATTTTGAATTTTCTGCATGCCACACAGCAGGCATACGCTGGTGTCATAGGGACACACTGGTGTAATAAGAAAGTCCCTGGCCACAAAGAGCTTGGAATCTAGAAGAGTACATAACCCATATGGTCAGAATGAGAAATGTGTGGTGGGGGTGCCCCTGAGGTGCTGCAGAAGTGCAGGAGAGGGGCCCGTCCAGCCTGAGGAGCCCAGGGAAGCTGTTTTGAGAGAGTAAGGGAAGGAAGCAAGCT
>NW_007728442.1:299773-301263 GCF_000696425.1 Galeopterus variegatus | reverse complement strand
AGGGAGCATGGCATGTCTGTGCTTCTGCAAATAGTTCTATTTGGAAAGAGCTTAGAGTACAAGAAAGAGTGGAGAAAGATGAGGTCGAGAGGCAACAGCGATGGGTTGTAAAAGGCTCCATTTGCCACACCTGGGAATTAGTACTTTCTCCTGAGGGCAACAGGGAGCCATTGAAGAATTTAAGCAGGAGACAGATTTGATCATATTAATGATCTATAAAAAGATGCATGTGGCTGCTGTGTGGAGAATAAATTGGAGATTACAAGACTGGAGGCAGGGAGAACAGTCCGGAGACTGTTGTATTGATCCAGGTGAAAGATGATGGCAACCTGGACTAGGGAGGTGAGGATGGGGATGTTGAGAATTGGTTTTGAGAGCTCTTAAGAATTCAGAGGACATAACAGTAGTTCGAGAGAGAACTAAATAAGATGATTATTACATGGTCAAAACAAACATCATTGTCAGTCTCTGTGGTTTTCAGCAGGGTTTGTTTGTTTTGTTTTTTGACTCCTGACTCACCCAAGGGCTAAAACGTACTCCCATTAGAAAGAGTTCATATTGCCAGTGATTCTCTGCAGATAGCACAGGAAGATGCCTATATAATTTACAAATAATAAAATTAAAATCTCAGGTGACTTCTCTGTGCCCTTCCATTGGACAAGCCTACCTGACTACCACCCTCATTTTAGGGAAGCACTGATCTGTGCAACAGGCAAGCATTTGGAGCAGAAATCTATCTTTATTCAAGTAATTAACATTTGAAGTACACTCCCTTGCAACATAAAGCTAGTTCAGATATTTTGCCCTAACACCTGTGCCTTAGACACTAGCTTATTCCTGATAGAAACACAGCCTTCATGTAACTATGCATCCCTCCCCAATGAAGTGACAAATCAGCCAGTATATGATGAATCTGGGTTGCATAAACAAAAATACCAGATATTCCAGCCAAGGCATACACAGTTTGTTGTGAATCACCCACACCAGCTTTTAGTACAGTTAGATTCACAGAACAATTGCTCAGTTTCTTCCTTCATTTCCACAGTGTCAACCCTAGCTCAAGACCCAAGAGTGAAACAGCAACTGTAAGGAAGCAGAAACATTATAAATAACCCAGAGAACCCTCTTATAACAGCAACTGCCTGCTGATTTTGTGGCCTAACAGCTCGAGCAAAAAAGGATATAAATACAATATTGTGCAATGACTAATTACTCAAATTTTTGTGCATCAGCAGAAGTGGAACCTGTGGTTGGTGCTAATATTATCAAATGCCTTTGCTGTTTAATAATCTGGTAGCTCTATATTATTTAGCATGCAATTTTCATGGAGAACAATGATTTTATTTCAAGTACCTCTCACTGAAATAAAAAAGCAGCTGTTAGGAGATGAACATTTGGCAGAAAATGTTTTAGTGAATCTTTTGTAAAATACTAAATCATATTGAATTAACTGTTTTCTGTCTACAATAGCAGAGTCACAAGGAAAAAAA
>NW_007728442.1:290358-298736 GCF_000696425.1 Galeopterus variegatus | reverse complement strand
AAAAAAAGACTGCTGACCACAGAAGGCAAGGCCAGTCTTTAGAACCAGTGAATCACTAACAGACATTGTACTTTTAAGTGCCATTTATTCACCGATATATGAAGTTATTTATATACAAAGCTTTCATTAATATTGCCTGAAGAATAAGGCCCTTTTTTATTCCATTTTTAGCTCGCGCTCAGGATTCCACTTCTCTTTCATTAATATGGAATTCTTTAAATTACAGAATAAAATAATAACCACGGACATTTTGGGCAGAGTGGGGTTTTTAAGCAGTTTTAAGTCTCCACAGGCCATTCATCCCTGTGGCTAGCCATACAGAAGGGCAGTGAGGGCTGTGGCTGAGAGCAGTGCCTGCTGAGCACAGCACATGCCGGCCCTGCCCCTGAAACTGAACTTGAAGAGAGACTAGAGCAGCAGCCTGTTGGGCTTCTGGCCCATGGGCCACCAACTCTCAGGTTGACAGTGTCCCTCACGTGTTCTTCAGGCTGGCCAACCACTGGCCAAACTAGGGGTGTGGCATTAGGTAAGTGACATTACGACATGGCTGCTGGGCACAGCCAGTTTCAGCCAAAGAACATTATGGTCAAGTTACTTTAATGTGGCCATTATTGACTCAGGGAAAATTTTTACATTAGGTTATTATAAGTAAAACATAAAATGCTTTTTTCTTTTTTAAATTATCAAGCAATATGCAAAATCAACAGCTTCACCTTATCCCCAGTTCCCTCTCCTGGGGTGGAGTGGGTAGTGGGTAAAGATTTAAAATAGAGAAAGGGTTTTCAGAGATGGCTGGGGATTGCTTATAGGGTGAGGCTTAGGCTGGAATGAGATACAGAAAAGGGGTAGGATCAGGGATGTTGGTTCTGTACATTATTTGGTAGTATGAGACAGTATGTCTATGTTTTTCACATGGTCACTTTGATGCAAGTGTTCTCTCAAAACAGCTTCATCAAAATGCCCACTTCAGTACTGGTGTGACTGGCCAGCCAGAGCCCATCACAAACTGATGAAGCTGAGAATGGATGTTGAGACACAGGCTCCACATGGAGCCATCAAACGGCCTCTATCAATATGAACCATTAGCTGACTTGGACCGAGAGCCATTTGTCACCAGTAAGGGAACCAAATCTGTCCATGTTGCCGACCTATGAGGCAGCCTGAGCATAACAACCATGTACATGTGTGAAGATTGAGATGGCCAGAACACACTGCATCAGGCAGGGGATTTCTTTTGTCTTTGACCCAATTTTAGATCAAATCCAAGTGATGCAATTATTATGATCATCTGTACTCTTACAAATAGTTACTAAATACTTGTACGGTACCAATAAGGGAAGAATCTGGCAGCTCTGGGATGAAGCTTGGTAGAGTTTTTCTTGCTTTGTCATAATTGAAATTTAATCAATATATTGAAAATTGAAAAATCAGTGTCATTTTTAGTACTATTTATAATCTTTTAGGCAGTGAAGTGCTGCCCTGAACATATCTCAGCCCCACCTTACTTTGATTCTTCACTCAACCCCACATTGATCCTTCTCTGTTCTCATCAATCTAACCAAAAGAAGGCTTTAGCCCCATAAACCTCATTCCAGATGGAAATACATAATTCAAAAGAAATACTGATGTCAGAGAAGAGAAGGCACATCAATTTGTGTCAGCATTTGCTGTAAATTAAAGAGGAGTACAAGGAAAGTTTAATGTAATGTAGAATTGAAATTAAAATAGAACCAATATTTAGGCAGTCCTCCACCTCTTTTTTTCCCTGCTGTGACAGGAAGGATTGACTTTCTCTCAGCTTAAGAACCTAATGTAGTTCATTTCTTTCTTTTCGGCTGGGACTTTCTTTCCATAAAATATTGCATGTTTATCTCTGGCATCCAAAATTAGATCTTTTCACTTTTTCCATTCTAATCTCAACAGAAAAATCAGGGTAGAGTCAGATTTCCCCACATCTTCCACACCCTTCATGTTTGCAGCATAGAAAGGACCTCTGCCTGCTCAGCTGCCACAAATAGCTATTAATTCTTCCTTAACACTAGTTCTCTCTAATATGAGAGTCACCTGTATGGTTTCTTTCTTTTTCTAAAGCTGGAAAATAAAAGACTAATAATGAACATCTCACAATGTAATGTTGTGAAAGATGTTCCTATACACATGAGAATTCTTTAGCACAAATCTGAGACTTTTCTCCCCTTTAAAATAGTCACATGGGGAAGCCTCACATTTAGTCCAAATAACCATTGTTCAGAACCTTTTTGGACTTCTTTATTTGCATTTCCTTCAGAGCTAGTGTTGTTCTTTACAGTTACCCATTATTTTAGGCCAGTGGTGGAATTCCCTTGCTTGATCCCCCACTTTAATTACTAGACTTGGTTTTAAATGATTCACTCTTTCCAGAAATAAATCCTTAGGCTAGTGGTTCTCAAAGTACGGCCTTGGACCAGCAGCATCAGTATTACCTGGGAACTCAATGGAAACGCTAATCCCAGGCCTCACCTCAGATTTAATGGATCAGAAACTTTGGGGTGGAGCCCAGCAAGCTGTGTCTTAACAAGCCCTGCAGGCAATCTGATATATACTCAAGTTTGAGAACAACTGGCTTGGAGGATGAAATTTTGCCCCCATTGAGGATATTCAAAAATATGCTACAGATTTCGAAGATATTCCAAAAAAGAAGTTTCAAAATATTTTTGAGCAAAGTTGGGATACATGTATGACCTCCCCAGAGGACTGCTTTAACAGGGACTGAGCTTCAGTGGAGGAGTCCAAGTTCTGCCGCTTAGCCATTTAACCCTGAGCAAGTTCTTACACTTGGTCTCTCATATGGAAAATGAAAGATCCATCTTACCTACCTCACAGTATTGTAATGAAATTCAAATTGAATCACATCTGCAAACATACTCTGTAAACCATAAAATGCTGTGAAAAAGTAAAAGTCATGTCACTCTGTAGGCAGGAGTCTCCTAGTCCAAGATTTATGTCAGGGAAATGGGTGGGGAAAGGCCTGTATTTATCATTTTCCTGGTCAGATCCACCTTTTTTGTCTATGTAATGACCTTGGTGGATATGTCTTAGATTCTGCCATTTTAGCTCACCAATTCATCTGATGTTAAAGGAGGAAAACCATTGCCTGATTAGTGGCTACGGGGGCTAGAAAAACATATCCATTTTCAGACATGCTGTTTTTCATAGAGGTCCCAGGAGAGCTCTGCAATGATCTATAAGGGTGGACTGTGTTGTGTGGATACTGAAGCTCTCGTGCCCAGAATTTGACCCATACCGGCATTATAAGGGTCTATACTGAAACCATCCACTTCAGCCCTATGCAAGGGAGTCTTGACCTTCGAGAAGGAAGCTAAGTGTCCATTGCCACACATCAATCATTGCAGAGAAACAGAAAAGAAAATCCCTCAAGCAGACCAAATCTAGTTAGAAACAAAGATTTACAAACCAGACCTGTTAATGTGTCTGTGTTCCAGAAGAATGTGGGTGGATTTTTATCTTAGAGATTATCCTTTATAAACAACTTCACTATAGGAATTCTTAAACAACAAGCTACCGGTGCATTTATAATTTAATTTGAAAACTTTACAGACTCTTTAGTGAACACTTCTGGGCAGGAAGGAAGCTAAAGCTGTTGCCTCAGTGCTTATTAGGAATGAAGTTTTAGTAACAGAACAATTTAGTTCCCACTAGGCCAACGCCCACTTCACTTTTCACACAAAGTGCCAGCTAAAATCAAGAGATTAGGTAGAAATGTAATTGTTTAATTATGGTTAAATTATTGGTTAATTTTAGAATTAGAATATTTACATTAGAATATTAAAATTGCTCAAAAATGTGTGCCTATTTAACAAATCTATACAGACAGAGAGTGGTTCCCAGGCCTGGGGGTAGTGGGAGTAGTGGGGAGTGCCTGTTAATGAGTATGAGGTTTGTTTTAAGGGGGAGGGGAATTTCTGAAATTAGATTGCGGTGATGGTCGCTCAAACCTGTGACTATAATAAAGAATGTAGAATTGTACATTTTAGATGGGTGAATTGTATGATATGTGAGTTATATCGCAAAGCTTCTTTTTAAAATCAAATACCTAATAAATTAGATAGCCAAGAAAAAAAAAATTTGCCTATTTAAAAGAGAAATAAAAACAATATCAAAGCTTTGTTGCATATAGTTTCATACTTGATTAATATGAAATAGTGATCATTTAAATATTATATTAAGCCAGAAAGTATTTGCTCTTTTAATCAGAGTATTTTAAAAGCAGGCTATCTCAACCTAATAATTGAAATTTAAATGTCAAAAATATAAGGTGGCTGATAGTAGAAGGCAAAGTCATGGACATTTTCAACATAACGACTTGTCATGTTCCCTAAAGATTTATTTAGAATAAAAATCAGCAGCACTTACACAATAATGATAAGAAAACTGGATTCACAGTGTCCTAAACTCATCTGGTTAGGGAAGGCCGGAGGGTTGAGGTTGGGGGAAGAATGTGCTTTCATCCCTATGATGTAAATATGTGCTGATAAGAGACGATAGAAAAATTCAGATTTAGTGTAAGCAGCCTCATGTCTCATGGTATACTTACCAGACAGACCACTCGGCCATGTCATAGGAGAGAACCTTTGCACTTTCCTGCCTTAGGAAGATGAGCCAGGCCACACTGGTTCCCATCTTGTTAGATTCCTCACTTCAGAGCTTGTGGCTTCTCCAGGGCTCACTGGTGGTCATAGAGACTGTAGGTTGAGGTAAACAAGAGAGGAACTGGCTGGGAGAGGTAGGAATTTCTGGCTCAGGAGCAAGAAAGCAGGGAGCTACCAACACCTGCCTAGCATGCCTTGTAATTTAGAGTTGGCTGGTTAGGACCTCTTAACATGCCAGAAGACCCTGACTGGCAGTTCCTTGGGATAAGAGGCCCTACTTCCGTGTTTCTCAACCTTTTTTTCATTATCAGCCCTCTCCCACTCCAGGGAGCCTTTTAAGACTTCTTTCTCTCATCACTCATCACCTCTTCCCCCGTAAAATTCTAAGACCACAGATATATAGATATAAATACACTGTATATCTGTTTTTGTACTGTGGCCCTTTAATGTATAAGATTTTTTTCACACACCCCCAACCAAGAATTGATTTGCACCTCCTTAGGAGAGATACTGCCGCAGTTGAGAATGCATGGCCTAGATGGAATGAAGGCTCTAGGCAGGGCCTTTCTGCTCACCCTTTGAGTGAGGGTGACATTGAACACATGGAGAAGGTGGATCAGGTGGCCCGATGTCTATCACTAATCAAGATAGGCCCCAACCTCAGGTTCTAACAGTAATAAAGGAATGTCCTCCAGAATCCCATTGCTCCTGCACTGTCCATTCAGCCTGCCTGTCATCCTCCAGACTCTGCCACCACCTCGTCTCCCTGAGCACAGCCCTGTGCCCAGTGGCCAGCTCGCTCTGGTGAAAAGCAGTGTGCTCCGCCAAAGCTGCAGTGCGGTGGAGGTGCAGGGCTCTTCCTGCCAGCGGGTAACCCTCCTCCCACGCTGTCCTCCCCAGCTCTAGGCGTCTGCCCAGAAGCCTGTCTCCTTGTTCTCCCTCTGCTCCTTCTCTCCAAATGAAAACGTGAGATTTAGCAGGCTTTCCCAGCCTGGCATGGACTGGAGGGACCTTTTCACTTTGTGCTTTGCATTGTTTAATCTCCTACTCACATGTCTCTAAAGGTCTCATAACGTCTCTCCCTCAGCCCTACGGGGGAATGGACTTCGGAGACCCGGGCACACACACATGATTACTGCTAGAACTCTCTGGAGCTTGGTCTCGTAATCGAGGGTACAGGACACTGGCTTCTGCCCCTTCTCCTGGCCACCCTCATCCTACTACTCTGAGGTGGGAACATAAAGCCAGTCACAGCATAAACCCCTTGCTCTAGGATGCCCTAGGATAGCGACCCTCTTTGTTCCTTAAAACCACTGTCTGGCCTCTCCTGACCAAGGTCATGGGCTTTCACTTCCAGAGACTTGAGCAAAGTAAAGGGCCTCTGAGATGATACCATCTAGTCTACCCCACCTTTGTTGAACACCCACTCTGCACCAGGCACTATGCTAGCCTTTCTATATACATTTGTAATCAGTATTTTTAATAGCCCTATAAGGTAGGTTCCCATTGTACAGATAAATAAACAAACACAGAAAAGTAACTTTCCAGAGGTCACACAGCTAGCAAGTGGTGAAAGCAGAACTTAAACTCAGTTCTGTCTAACTCCAAATCATTTACTGCATTATGTCACTTGAGAAAAACATTTTCACGTTTGTGTGAATAGAAGTAAAAATGACAAGCGGGCTTCACTGCAGGTGAAAAGGCAATGAATTTACCATTCATAAGAGATGGCAGAGCTAACAGAAGGGGTGGAAGCAGAATTTAAAACCAGGTCGTTTGCTTTTCCTGTGCCGCTTCCCAGGGTTCATGACACCACATCTCCTGCCTGTCAGTGATTAACCCTTTAAAGACAAAGAAAGACTTTACTTCCCAGGCTCAGCCTCCAGTGAACACGAACAGGCAGAGTCCCATTCTTAGAAGCAGAACTACTCTGGGCTAGGTCAGAATGTCTTCAGGGCAGACCTCGTGCAATGCCCAGCCCCTAGCTGCACTAAATGCTGACTGAATCAAGAACTGTCAGGAGGACGGGAGCTGAGGGATCAGGCGAGGAGCATACACTGTTCCAAGAATGCCCCAAGAATGTCCTGTGGGAGGGATGACAGACATTAAAACAGACTTGTGAAAGTACTGGTTTGCCAAATTCCAGTTGATAGAAAAGTGGATGAGTTGGAAGGAATGATGGGTATTATTAAATATAGTTGGGAAAAAACCCCATGTGATGAAAATCCCCAAGGTAAGAACTTGTCAGGCAGCTACAACAGACCCTCTGTGCCATGTTAAGAAGCTAAAATTTTATCCTAAGAAAGATGAGAATCATTCAAAGGGCTTTAGGCATGGAAGTGAGGTGGCCAGATTTGCAGCAGCATAGGGAATGGATTGGAAGGGTCCAGAACAGAAGCAGGGAGGCTAGTCAGGAAGTGAATGTGATGCTCTAGAGTTGATGTGACATGAAACAGGGCAGTGGGGGTGGGGATGGAGAGCAGAGGACAGATTTGTGGAGCATTTAGGATTTAAACTTGGCAACTGGTAATTGATTAATGGACACAGAGAATGCTTACATTTTGTAACGATGAGCATGCTAATTATCCTGATTTGATCATCATGTATTGTACACAGACAGTGAAATTCGACTCTGTACCCCACAAACACATATAATCAATTATGTTTCAATTTTTAAAATTTTAAAAATAAACTCCTCATGGAAAGGAGGTGGCTAGATTTGATTAACTAAGCAGAGCAGGACAGGCCACCAGGCTAGCCTGAGGGGGAGCCATCTCAGCATTTGGCATCCCTCCTTGAACTGCTCTCCCCTGAAGAATTCTGTCCTGGTCCAGTGTAGCCACCCAGGCTAACCCTCAACCTGGAACCTGGTAGAACCTGGTAGCCCCAGCATGGCGGTGGAAGGCAGTGGGGACCCTGCAGTTTACATTTGCTCTCTCCCCCTCTCCTGAGCCCATCACAATATTCTTTTTTAAAAAGAAGAAACAGTGCATTGACTTGTGATTTAGTCATGTTTCATCCCATTTGCTTTTCCCTGGCTCCTAAAACCACAAGCCTGGCTGAGGAATTCACATCCACAATGTAGGCTCTGAATAGCTTTGTGCAGGGAGAGGTTTTGAAAAGAAAAGAAAGTGGTATCTACTTGTCAGATGGAATGCGTTAAGACATCAGGGAGGAATGCAAGGGCTTTAACTGTTAGGGTCCCTTGGCAGTTTGGGTAATGAATCATCCAGCGTGGGTACAGATTCTTAACAAATGAAGACTCGGTGATGACATCATTCTTGCAAGATCGTCTGGGGTCTGTTGTAACCGCCTGACAAGTTCTTACCTTGGGGACTTTCATCACATGGGGTTTTTTCCCAACTACACTTAATACCCATCATTCCTTCCAACTCATCCACTTTTCTATCAACTGGAATTTGGCAAACCAGTACTTTCACAAGTCTGTTTTAATGTCTGTCATCCCTCCCACAGGGCATTCTTGGGGCGTTCTTGGAACAGCGTGTGCTCCTCGCCTGATCCCTCAGCTCCCGTCCTCCTGACAGTTCTTGATTCAGTCAGCATTTAGTGCAGCTAGGGGCTGGGCATCACATGAGGTCTCAGGATATGGAGCTGATTGTGACATTCTGAAAGGATAAGAAGAGAGAATTTGAGTTCAGTTATGAGTTCAGTTCTGCCATGATGAGTTAGAGTTGCCTGCAAGAGATATGCAAATCCATAGAGGAGAGT
>NW_007728442.1:281472-290056 GCF_000696425.1 Galeopterus variegatus | reverse complement strand
ACTCATCAGTTCTGCCATGATGAGTTAGAGTTGCCTGCAAGAGATATGCAAATCCATAGAGGAGAGTCTGGGCTACACTACTCATTATATTCATAGCAGTTGAAACTATGTCAGTAGTTGAGACACCCAGGAAATGAAGGGGAATGAGAAGGGTAGTGGGCCCAGGACAGAACCAAAGGGACTATCACTGTCTATGGTGTGGGAGGAGGAGGGGGACCCATCATAGACACAGAGAAGGAAGGGTCAGAGCAATACAAGGGACCCAGGAGAGTCCCTTCCTGCTCTATGCTTCTTCCCTGGTCAATTTCTCAGTGCTCCTCTCCCTCCTAAACCTTCCACCTAACCCCTCTGGCTGTCCTGTTCCTCACAAACAAGTTCTTTTACATCCTAAACTCCCCATACAGTGAAATCTGCTCCTGATCCCAAAGACCATTCATTGCAGTTTCCAGCCATCCATTCTCTAACCCCCTCTGATGTTTCCTACATCACTGAGGCTCGTGTAATTCAGTTGAGTGCCTCGACCTCCTTTCCTGGTCATTCTCTGTTTATCTAAGACTTTGCCATCTATATCACCATTTTTCTCTACACCCCAGTGCTACCTTCATATAGGATGACTCCAGTACCATGAGGATGAACCATTAGCAAGTCTCATAGTTCCTAGATGGCCTCGGCTCTGTGACTCTTCACCTCACTCCACTCAGCCTCCCACTCATGATGACTTCCAGGTCATTGTTAATACCTGCCTGGAACTGCTTCAATTCCGTGGTAACAAGCCTCACATCCTACTCTCTGACCACAACCAGCTCTCTCACCTCTTCTACATTGTTCTCACTTTCCTTAGTTCCCTCCATTTTTTCCTGGCCTTTTGGCCCCCTTCTGACCTCTCTTCCCTCCTTACCCAGGTTAGACTCTCTGTTGTTCATCTGCAGTTCTCTTTCCTAAAAGCTCTGATTCCTTCGTACCCCTGCTCTCCCCCACACCTGCCCAGGACAACTTGGTTCCCATGCTCTTCTCTGCCCTGCCCCAAGCACACAGAGGAACATGTGACCCTATAGAGAGGAGCATCACTAGGGATTCCTGGCCTTCACCAGCTCATCCCTGTCATTCTTCATCACCTCAGAAAACATAAGCCCTTCCCCTGGGGAAGTAGGAACACTTATTTGAGCAGTGGCCAAAAGCCCAATCTCTTTCCCACAAAATAGCTTCTCTACCAGCTCTGATGCTGGATACCCACACAGATGACCTTGATAAAAATCTTGACTGCCACTTGCCACCTTTTTTTACATTAGGCAAGTTATTTGACCTCCTTGAATCCAATTTCCCCACCCTTAAGATAAAGATCACCCTGGCTTGCTGCCAGCCTCCGTGGCACTTTGTGTCCCTGTGGGTAGGCACACAGCTTGGTGAGCCGTGCATGGCCTGCAGGCCACACACACCCCTCAGCTGGGTACCCTCATGCAGTGCCATTTTGCATAACCATACACGTCAGCCCCAACTATGCCTACCTCCACAGGGTTCATGTGAAAAAGGCAGTAACATGCAAAGCACCCAGAGAGAGCCTGACTCTAAGCAGAGCCTCAGAAAAAAAAGAGCTAATGCAGACCACCTGGACTCGGATTAACATGCATGTGTGCTCTTCTGAGTGACACATTCTGCCATTTTTCAGCACTGACTGCCCAGCTCCACAGGGTTTATCATTGTGCCTCTGTCTCTCACCAGAGAGCAGAGCCCTGAGAGACTGGGACATGAGCTGGGTAAGTTCAGTGAGAGAGCAGACCCATAGTCATAGTCAAGGGCTCCAGGCAGGCAAGGGGCACTGGGAGGGAATGGAAGTGGGGCAGTTGGACAGAGAGGGTGGTCTGAAAGAAAAGAGAAGGGAAATGAGAAACCCATGGCAACATTGCCTCAGGTCCTAGCAGCAGAGGCTCCTCAAGGAGCCCCCCTCTCAGGTTCTCCCTTTGGCGTCATCTCAACAGCTGCTCATGAGTGTCATCCCATCCCAGCAGCCCTGCTGAGTGCCTTGACGCCTCCCCCTCTCTCCCCCTCTACAAGGCTCAGGTATTCCATGGGGCACATTTTGCTGTCCTTTCATTTCACTGATATACCAACTGCCTCCACTGGTACCACAAACCAGAACTTCTCAGAAGCCAGGAGTGTGACGCCCCTAGGAAAGTGGGCATTTCAGAATGCCACACCCATTCTGTAAGAGTGGCTCTTCCTTAAGAGGAAATCATTGTGAGAAGGCAATGAATAGTAACCACATGGGTATTTTTATTGAAGGAAAATGAATTAGGCCACCACCCCTTTTGGCACAAAAATAATTTCAGTAAAAGGTTAAAACCATCATGTTGTACCAATGAGAACTATTCCATTATTCAAAGAATGATTGATTGGAAAGTACTTTACTTACAGGAAAATCACAGTGATCCAATACAGCTTCAAATTTTAAAACACTTTCCATTAAAAAAAAAATCATACTAATGTATAAAAATAGTTATACTGAAGATGTGAATCAACAGCCAAGTAATTTATATTGGCGTTTGAAAGCCTTGTAGTATAAATAGATTCAACAATGAGAATATCAAGTAACTCTGGGCCATGGCAACCTACCCTCCATTCTCACTAACACAAAAGTCACGTGTAGTTCAGCAAGGGCCACCTTGGAAGAGATCACAGGAAGAGAAGAGCATGATGGAACCAGGACCAATAGGTCAGGTCAACTCAAAGCACTGGGGGAGGCAGTGGGAAACACAGGGGACAGAGGTGTGGTCCCTGTCCTCCAAGAGTTTTCAAATTGTCCAAGACTGTAGGCCTGTACACAAAATATTCAGCACAATGTATTTAGGGTCCTAAGAGAAGTACAAAAGATTATGAGATGTCAAAACAGGGAGGGATTCTTTTTGGCTCCGTGATTTGCTTCCATTTTTCCTCCCTGCCTGCCTGCCTGCCTCCCACAAACACTTGTGGGTGGCGTAATGTGAACGGAGCATGGAAATCAACTGGGTCTGGATGAAAATTACAGCTCTGCCATATACTAGCTATGTGACTCTGGACAAATTATTTAATGTCTCTGAGACTCATTTTTCTCAAGTTTCACGGGGCACCATTGTAAAGATGAAATGAGCTCAGTATTGTATGTACCTAATGCTCCCAGCTTTGCTGCCTCCTGATGCAGAGCAAAAGGTCAAGTCCACCCTTTCCTTACTCTTTCACTCCTCTGTAATGAGAAGTACTTTTCCATCCCTTTCATGCTTAAATTTCAAAGAGCTTTTCCATTGTTGGATATAATGTGACTTTTTAGATAGTATTTACTGGCCTTGTGTCTTTGGCCTGATGGCCCCTATCAGCCAGGAGCCTACCTACTTCTTTGTGGTTTTGGATTCAGTGGCCCAACTGCTGCCTCTTTGTGAGGAAAAACACGGAACCCCATGCATCTCACTTCCGGTGAGAAGTTAAGGCGGGGCAGCTGCAGGTTGGTTCATCAGCAGGCATTAATTGAGTCTCATTACTTTTAAGGGATCATATAACTCTGGGGAGTCATCTGCTCCTATTGATGGTTTTTAAATATTGATTTTTGTTTTTAATGTTAAACCGATCTTGCATTCCTGGGATAAATTCTTCTTGGTCATGATGTATTATGATTTGAGGGTACTTCAAAAAGTTAATGGAAAGATTCATATTATCTTTTAATTCAATTTTTCCATGAACTTTTTTGAAGTTTCCTCCTATATATTATATACTCATATATAAATATTCAATTTGCTAAAAAAAAGTTAAGGATTTTGCCTCTATATTCATGAGGAATATTGTTCTGCTTTTTTTTCTTTTCTTGTAATGTCATTATCTGGTTTTGGTATCGTGGTAATGCTAGCCTTATAAAATGATTTGAGAAGTGTTCTCTTGGCTCTTCTATATCCTGGAAGAGTTTGTGTAAAGTTAGTATTACTTCTTACTTAAATGTTTGCAAGAATTCTTAGAGTTTTCTTTCTGGGGAAAAAAAAAAACCATTTTTAATACAGGAAGGACTTACCTTTGAAGTCTCTAACAACACTGTGTAGCATTGAGAATGGTGGGAAATTTTGTGAAAATCATTGTTGCCTAAATAATGCTTCCAGCACACACAGTTCTATCAAGCACTGTGTCTTCCTGGATTTGGCTATAATGGAAAGTAATTTAGGTGATTTCAATAGAGTGTTTTCAGATATAGGTACAATATTTTTTAAACTTTCTTTAAAATCTTTTCTGTAGCCAAATAAATACTGCCCTGGCTAACAGGGGTGTGTAAAACTAATTTCTGTCTGTGATGCTAAAATGTTTCTCCTTAGCCTTGTGCCTCTGCTCTGGTTACACTGCAAGGTAAATGTAAGGGAGACACGAGAGGTGTATCTTATCTATTCATTAAATACTTTTATTATCTTAATTTTTTTTTGAAAAATATTGTAAGCTTATAATAAATCAAACAATATTACCACCTTACTTTGCAAATAAGAAATCCAAATATTAACAATTTGATACCTATCCTCCATTTTTCTCTACATTCTTTAAAACACACACACACACACACATATACTCATGTACATAGGTATTTTTGTTTTTCCTTCTTTGACTCCCATGCCCGCCCCTCCAAATGGGGTCATTATGCTGAAACCTCCTTTTTTGGCTTAACTAACGGACATAATATTTTAGCAATATACGTACATTATTGCTAACTTTTCTTATTAATAGCTTCATACGTTTCCACAATAAGAATGTGCTGAAGTTTATTCATCCACTCTCCCTCCCATTTGATAGACCGTCAGTTGTTTTGAGTGTTTGCCTTTGGAAAGAATGCAGCAATAAGCATCTGTACGTACATCCCTGTTACGGGAGCTTTTCCTTCTGGGAGCAGGATTGCTGAGTCAAGGCACACACATTTCCTAGTCACTGAGCACTTTTTCATGTGTATATTGTTCACTGGCTATTTACATTTCCTTTTCTGAAATGGCAGGTCTATATATTTACCTATTTTTATCTTGGATTTGTCTTTTTCCTAGCAATTTGAAGGTGTTCTTTGAATATTAGGGATACATCATATGTATTGCAAGACTTTTCACCAAATCTGTGCTTTTTCTATTTAGCCTTATTTACAGTGTGTTTGGACATACAATTTTTTTTTATTTTTATAAAATTAAAATCTGNCAATTTTTCCATGAACTTTTTTGAAGTTTCCTCCTATATATTATATACTCATATATAAATAGTCAATTTGCTAAAAAAAAAGTTAAGGATTTTGCCTCTATATTCATGAGGAATATTGATCTGCTTTTTTTTTCTTTTCTTGTAATGTCATTATCTGGTTTTGGTATCGTGGTAATGCTAGCCTTATAAAATGATTTGAGAAGTGTTCTCTTGGCTCTTCTATATCCTGGAAGAGTTTGTGTAAAATTAGTATTACTTCTTACTTAAATGTTTGCAAGAATTCTTAGAGTTTTCTTTCTGGGGAAACCCCCCATTTTTAATACAGGAAGGACTTACCTTTGAAGTCTCTAACAACACTGTTTAGCATTGAGAATGGAGGGAAATTTTGTGAAAATCACTGTTGCCTAAATAATGCTTCCAGCACACACAGTTCTATCAAGCACTGTGTCTTCCTGGATTTGGCTATAATGGAAAGTAATTTAGGTGATTTCAATAGAGTGTTTTTAGATATAAGAACAATATTTTTTAAACTTTCTTTAAAATCTTGTCTGTAGCCAAATAAATACTGCCCTGGCTAACAGGGGTGTGTAAAACTAATTTCTGTCTGTGATGCTAAAATGTTTCTCCTTAGCCTTGTGCCTCTGCTCTGGTTAGGCTGCAAGGTAAAGGTAAGGGAGACACGAGAGGTGTGTCTTACCTATTCATTAAATATTTTTATTATCTTAAATTTTTTTTGGAAAAATATTATAAGCTTATAATAAATCAAACAATATAAAAGGAAAAAACAATATTACCACCTTACTTTGCAAATAAGAAAACCAAATATTAACAATTTGATACCTATCCTCCATTTTTCTCTACATTCTTTAAAACACACACACACACATATACTCATATACATAGGTATTTTTTGTTTTTCCTTCTTTGACTCCCATGCCCACCCCTCCAAATGGGGTCATTATGCTGAAACCTCCTTTTTTGGCTTAACTAACGGACATAATATTTTAGCAATATACGTACATTATCGCTAACTTTTCTTATTAATAGCTTCATACTTTTCCACAATAAGAATGTGCTGAAGTTTATTCATCCACTCTCCCTCCCATTTGATAGACCGTCAGTTGTTTCGAGTGTTTGCCTTTGGAAAGAATGCAGCAATAAGCATCTGTATGTACATCCCTGTTACGGGAGCTTTTCCTTCTGGGAGCAGGATTGCTGAGTCAAGGCACACACATTTCCTAGTCACTGAGCACTTTTTCATGTATATATTGTTCACTGGCCATTTACATTTCCTTTTCTGAAATGGCAGGTCTATATATTTATCTATTTTTATCTTGGGTTTGTCTTTTTCCTAGCAATTTGAAGGTGTTCTTTGAATATTAGGGATACATCATATGTATTGCAAGACTTTTCACCAAATCTGTGCTTTTTCCATTTGGCCTTATTTACAGTGTGTTTGGACATACAATTTTTTTTTATTTTTATAAAATTAAAATCTGGGGCTTTTTTCATTATGGTTTTTTGGGTTTACTAACTTGCTTGTGGTTTCCCTGCCTGGGGTTATACAAATATCCATCTAAATTTTCATCTTATTATTTTACCATTTTAATTTATACATTTAAGCCTCTAATTTACTTGGAATTTGATTTTGCATATAATGTGAGGAGGAATCAAGACTTGGAATCTTAGAGTTTACCATAACTCTTCATTTCTTGTGGCATTTTTCCATGTTTTCATAATACACCCTCCAACCAGCTCATAATTCCTCTGGCTTCAGACCTTTCTCGTGTTGTGCTTTTATGCCGTAAGCTGAGGGAGGCAGTAACCCTGTCTGTCTCTTTCTTCATTGCATCCTTCTGGAAAGACTGATAGACATTCAGAGCACCTGGGCCTCAGAAAACATTTATGGAAGGAAGGAAAGAGTTGCATTAACTGTGACTCCTTGGAAAGTCTAACACTGACTGCTTTATCTGTGTAAACAAGGGGAAATGTCATTCTTCTTAAAGCCATTTGCTGTCTCGTGCGCTCATTCCCTTCCTCCTCCTGTGACTTTGTTGTTTAAGCCTCCCTTCTCTGTATAAATCTGGTTTGTTCCATAGGGACTCCCTTCTTCAAAGAAGCTTTCTTCAACCCTTTCTTAAAATCCAACAACATCTGTAAACTCTATCACACTATTTAGCATTTAATCCACAATAGATTTTACTTCTCTTCTAGTGCCCACCACTGTGCTGGGCACATAGCCCATTCAATACTTCAACTGCAACTGAAACAATCTTACATGCCAAGCCTCTTTATAAAGGCTGAAGTATAGCCTCAAGATTTGTTATGAAAGCTCTTGGATATAAAGGACTGGAAAATGACCCTAAAAGCTATTGAATACCAGAATAAGTTTTCAATTAAGATTGCATAATCACATTTAAATTGCTTTAAACACATTTATTAGATGAACACATGACTAGGTATTGCCCTGTCTGAAGGCAGAGGTCAACAGACTTTATTATGGTGTTTTCCATTTCCGTGGTCCCTCTATGGCCTTCACCAACTTGGACCTTTGGAGCTTCAGAGAAAATGGAAAGAAACCTGATATGTCCCTATGTTAAGGTTGACAACAACTGTATGGCTTTTAACACTTTCTGCATGCATTTTTCATGAAGAAATAGCTAATTCTAGGCCTAGGGCAGGGAATATACCAGATGAGCCTGGAGCATCTTATAATACCAGAAAGTAAGAAAACACTCAAGAACAAAAAGATGGGGATATGTCAAAGGGACACAGGAGCCAACTGAAAAGCTCCCAATGGCTAAAGCTGGAACAATTTGAGCAACAAAAGAAATAATGCAGTATTGGATTACAGCCCAAAGAATAAAATAAATATCCATGAATTCATACTGATATAAATAACTGATTGAATAAATAAATGGAGAAGAGACAAATCTCCATACGGAAGAATTCCAAACAATTTATGCAGATACTCCACTCTCAAGGAGATAGAGCGTAACTTCAGAGCAGAACTTCCCACCCCTTAAGAACACACTTTATGACTTGCTTCTAGAGTACAATATGAAAAGAGGGAGCAAAGTAAGTTTACAGTGGAGAAACCTGGCAAAGACTACTTAGCCCAGTGATCGAGGTTAACGTCATCAGTGATAAATCATGTTTATATGATGTGATGAGAATGACACTTCACCTCTGTGGTCTTCCTCCCAAAAACTATAACCACAGTTTAACCATTAAAAAAAAACAGGCAATCCCAACATATATTCTCTTCCTCCCAAAAACTATAACCACAGTTTAACCATTAAAAAAAAACAGGCAATCCCAACATACATTCTTTTTTTTGTTTGTTTTTTGTTTTTGTCTTTTGTCTTTTTCTGTGTCCGGCAACGGATCGCAACCCTCAGTGTTG
>NW_007728442.1:270214-280852 GCF_000696425.1 Galeopterus variegatus | reverse complement strand
TCGGGCGGGAGCGCCGCCGCGCCTCCCAAGCGGCACACTATCCAGTGTGCCACCGGGCCGGCCCCCCAACATACATTCTACAAAATACCTGAAACCAGTCTTCCTCAAAACTATCAAAGTCATCAAAAACAAAGAATGTCTAAGAAACTGTCATAGCCTACAGGAGTCTAAGGAAACCTGACAACTAAACGTAGTATAGTGTCCTGGATGGGATCCTGGCACAGAAAAAGGACATTAAGCAAAAGCTAGTAAAATTGGAATAAAGTATGGAGTTCAGTTAATAATATAGCAATGCTATTTCATTAGTTTTGATAAGTGTGCCACAGTAAGATGTTAAGAGAACCAAGTGTGGGGTATATGGAGTCTCTGTACCATCCCTGTACCTTCTCTGTAAATTTAAAACTATCCTAAAATAAAAACCTTATTTAAATATTTTTAAAATATGCAATTTGGTCAACAGATTGACTACATGTTTGTCTCTACAACTGTGCTTTTAATTACAGGGTGCTGGTGACAGTTTTGTGGGAGCTTTGGCCTTCTACCTGGCTTACTACCCAAATTTGTCCTTGGAAGAAATGCTCAAGAGATCCAATTTCATCGCAGCAGTCAGCGTCCAGGCTACAGGAACACAGTCATCTTATCCATACAAAAAAGACCTTCCACTTACTCTGTTTTGACTGCTGTTAACCCCTGGAAATAAAATGTACTTGGGGGTGGCCACTCTTAGCTAACACTTACTAGAAAATGTCCTCTTCTTTCTTTTACTAAAAGTCATCCTGAAGCTTTCATTTATTTATTTATGATTCCTTTGCTTTTCATGCATTTGCAAGAGCCAACCAGAATTAAAGATTCTACACCAGGATGTGTACAAACATTACCGCCTTCAGGAACCAGCAAACTCAATTGCCAACTAATTGTTAATGCTATACGTACACCATACAACCAGGGTTGTGGACAACAGTGTCTAGAGCCAGAGTAGAGAATGCTCAATAAGGGAAGAGGTATATGAATGGAACCTCACAAGCACTCTTCTAACAGGACAGCTGATATTCAGCTTTAGCTTAGTGTTGTCAAAGCTTCTCGTTTTGTTAAGTGAAACCAGAAGTTTGGATATTTATTGAAATCTTTCAATGTTTTTGTATCAGCAACTGTTTTTTTAAAAATGTAAATACCACCTATGGGCCACATGGGTTGAAGAGACAAGTCATTTATTAAACCAGATTTTTATTAAAAAAAAAAAAATGCAACCCATGAAAATCACAGACCCTTCACATTGACTTAGCTAGGATCAGGTCAAAGATTTTTCTTGTAACCCAAGACCACTGTGTACAGTTTCAGCCTAAAGAGTCAAGATCTCACCTATTATTGCTTTTAACCAAAGCTTTAACAAAAGATGCCAGAAAACAGCTGATTGACTATAATGCCACAAGCCCCCAAGACTCAACAACTGTCTATATCTAGTTCATTTTCAGAGAGCTGCTCTTACATTTCCTCCAGAGACTCAGATTAGGACATGGGGAGGGAACACCTATGGTTTGGGGACAACATTGGTTTCTTAATGCTTGTGGCCAAGGTACACATACAAATGCTTTTAGTGGGCTAGAATGTGAACCAGCAGAGCTTAAAACCCTCCTTACTTCTTTTAACCAGAAAGTTGACAAAGGAAATAATGACAGTTTTTTGAATTTATGGGAAACAATGGCCTGAAAGTATATACATCTGGGTAAGGCAGAGGTCCTTGTCTGAACATTAGGGGTTATCCATGGAATTTCCAAGCTAGCTAGCTATGTGGTACCACCATGTCCAGAAGCCCTAGCAGTGGTTTCTTTATATATATATATATATATATATATATATATTACTATATATATAAAACTTAATTTTTAATAATGGCTGTGTTTAACAACCGGCTTGCAAAATTCCTGAAAATGTAACAATTGACTTTCATGAGCCCATACAAGCTGGCTCCAGCCACCACGGGTCCTCTTTTGGAACCTATAACCATGTACGAATGGTAGCCATGTGTAGTCCAGGACCTGGCAACCGGACAAGTGCTAAGGGCAGGTTCAATGTACTTTTTTTTTCTCCAATGTACTTCTTAAGTACTGGTACTTGTTCCTCTAGTAATTGTATCACCTCCCCAGGACACAGTCCAAAGGTGACCCCCTAGCAGTAGCTTTATGGCTTTTTGGAAATACACTATAGCTCCTCTTATTTTAGAAGAAAGGTCTAAGGGATAAAGGAGTCCAAAACCATCCTAGAAACTGCTTTGGAGACCTGGGTTTCAGAATACAGACCCATGGCAATTTTCCTAACTATATAAGCACAAATCAAAAATAGAATTTCTCTTGGTTTCTTTTGTGTTATGAGGTTCCCTTCTTATTGTTCCTGCTCACCCCTGCCATCTGTTATTACATAGGAGTTTCAAGGTCACTCTGGAAACTCTGCCTTTTCTATGAAACAAAAGGAGGAGCAGGCTGGAAACTCTTGCACAAGTCTCATTATGGAAAATTTTATTATATGAAACAATGGTTACTTTTTTAGTAATATGGTTGAATTTTTTAAATTTCAAATATTGGGGGAAAACATCACTAAGAGACAATAGCACAAGCAATTTCAATATTTTTTATTAAGGGCTATAAAAATATCCAGAAAGATAAATAAATGTGATGCAATGATATCTGTCCTTATATGAAGAACTTTCTTTCACTGCATTGTGTTTCTTCACAATTGGCCTTCAAATCACAGGAGGCAGTGATTCTGTGCTATTTCCTCTTCTTTTATTACACACTGCAGGATTTCTGAATCAGTATCCCCACCCTCAGTCTTCTCATTTATAAATCAAATTCATTTTCAATCCATTGTTTAGAGGGAGCGTATTTTTTTCTGTTCCACAAAGAGGACTTTTTTCTTCACTGTGGGGGTAGAAAAAAGGATTGTAGAAGAAAACTCAAAAGCATCATCACCATTTTTATTAAAAATACATATTAGACCATGAGCCGACTCTTCTTTTATTACATTATTGACATAAGGGTGGAGCTGATTTGCAAACTCAGTTCCTCAATCCCAGACGCCAGAGAAGACTGGAGAGAAAAAGGCTAGGAAAACAAGGGAGGTGCCGCTAGACAATCACTGCTCCCTGGCACCCCACAAAGTCATATTTCAACCCATGTTAAATATTCATATTAAAAAATAAAATTACGGGTAAAAATGGAAACACTGAGTGTCTTCACCCAGTTCATGTCCACTCTTGCAGGAGGGAAGCAAGGACA
This sequence comes from Galeopterus variegatus, assembly GCF_000696425.1. Lineage (NCBI taxonomy): Eukaryota > Metazoa > Chordata > Mammalia > Dermoptera > Cynocephalidae > Galeopterus > Galeopterus variegatus. Next base: position 277,580 of record NW_007728442.1, on the reverse strand, counting down.
GACCAGGAGCTGGACTCCAGAAAAAGAACAGCAAAAACTGAGCAGACCACTGAGGACAAGGCAGCCTGGCTGAACGTAAATACACATTAAACCTCTAGAAGCAAGGACAGACCAGGAGCTGGACTCCAGAAAAAGAACAGCAAGAACTGAGCAGACCACTGAGGACAAGGCAGCCTGGCTGAACGTAAATACACATTAAACCTCTACCTTCCCAGAAATGGTCTAATACACTCAAATACGTCCTTCTTAGTTTGGAAATAGAATTAATATTATCACAAAATCTCATTATTGTAAATATTACCGAGTACGGTTCTTTGAAACAAAACCAAAACCAAAGTGCTACCTGCCTGGATGAAAAATGGATTGGAGACTACATGCTGGGTAATAAGGCTTTCACAGTTCCTGTAATGCCCTATAGCACTCCAATAACTTCCAACAACACACACACACACACACACACACACACACACACACACACACACACACACACACACTAACTAATTTCTCTTTGCTAAAAAAAACAAAAACAATGCACCCAAGGATCCACGAACTCAAAGGACTGAGACATAACAACTCCTCACTTGTCTTCACCATGCAAAGAGATTTCAGCTTTGTTTTTTCTTCTTCTACCATCAATATGGATACTCTGTATATGAAATTCCCGAACTACCTATAATGAAGAATTACTTGGGGAGTTTATTAAAATACAGTACTACATCTCACTGCCTCCCTGCCCTTAATTCTGATTCAAGAGAGCTAGAGTTGGACTGGAAGTCTACATTTTTTAAAACCCAGACAATTCTGATGGGCAGCTGGATTTAAGATCCATTAACAAGTCAATAGAATTTCATCTATAATATGAATAAAAAAAGATACATACATACATTGTACATAAAAGATATTTTTAACATACTTCAAATCATCTAAAATGTGAGTAGAATTGATCCTCGTATGAGTCCAAGGAAAATTGTAAGATGGTAAAGAACCAAAATAGTTTCCCATCAAACAATGTTATTACTTGCAAGCCATATTTCCACCATGTTTTTCTACATGGAACTTAAAAAATGGGCAAAAAAGGGAACTTGTCTCACTGATAAGCAATCATGAGACCATTTAAATAACAATGACCAGGAGTAACTGATTAAAATTAGTAGAGTAAGGTTTTATTCAGGAAAATTTTTTTCATTCACTGCATTCATTCCTTTAATTCAAAGAATAAATATTTAAGTCCACAGAACTGTGCTAAGCAATGCAGAATTTCCAGAAGTGTAAGAAGAATCCCTGACTGAATACATCAGTACATCATGAGGTGCCTAAATGAATGCTCAGTAAACCCCACAGGGACCTAAAGATCAAAGGGGACAGGAATGGTGACAGAAGGCCTCATGGAGAGGGTAAAGTTTGGCCCCTGAAGACAGAGCAGCACCTGGATGAACTAAAACAGGGATGGGCACCTGGTGTAGAGGAATGGTGGCAGGAGGAAGGAATGAACAGGGACCTAAAGATCAAAGGGGACAGGAATGGTGACAGAAGGCCTCATGGAGAGGGTAAAGTTTGGCCCCTGAAGACAGAGCAGCACTTGGATGAACTAAAACAGGGATGGGCACCTGGTGTAGAGGAATGGTGGCAGGAGGAAGGAATGACAATGGGTCTCCACGGCCTTGACTGAGGCTGACCACAAGGGAAGGGCCCGATTTTTTAAAAAATGAAAGAAAAGTTTTAGGAAGATTAAGTTTGCTCCATGTAATAGAAAGAACAGGCACTTGGAGTTAGGCCGGGTTCAAACCTTGACTCCACCATTTGTCAGCTGTGAATCCCTGTGCAAATTTCTCAAATTTCCTTCCCTGTGAAAGACATAACTCCACTTCCTTTACAGGACCATTGCCAGATACACAGTGAGAACTCAATACATGTTCATCGAGTTGAAATGACACACTGCTACCCACAATCATAAACATAAATTTAATTTTCTGTCAAAATTATTTACTGCTTAATTCATAGAAGAATGAATCTGTCAAGTTCTTTCCCTACATCTAACCTAAATCTATTCTGTTTCAATTAAAGTCTATATTGTCTTGTTTACTCATCCAAGGAATTAAAACTGACAAGTTTTCATTTTCTTTATGATAAATCTTCATATATTTAACAAAGTGTAATAAGCTTATGCCTCAGCCTTTAACCTTTCCTCCTTGGAAATTATCATCTAGTTTTAAAAGAGGAAAAGGAGTCTGAAAGGACAGAGGCATACGCAGCTGGTTCTTGCCATAGAGTGTACTATGAAATGCACAAATTACTGGGAATTTTTCCATGTTTCCTACCTGATTTCCTTCATAAAGCAGACTAACAAAACATTATCCTCAAACTAACTTTACTCATCGCAGTAAAATATGCTTGGAGAACTGCCAGGCTATTTGGTACCCTGGGCTATGGGGCAGGCCCCAAGGCAAACATCTTCATCTCAAAAGCCTGGAGGGTATTCAGTAGGTGGGCAGAAAGCCAGGCAGTCTGCTATCCCAGAACATTCTCTCCTTCAGAAAAGACAGTTTTGCTGTCAAGGCTCAGACCATTCCTTATCAGAAAAGTTCTGTCTGTTTGAAATTTACACATGAATCGTTTCTCCCACTTAAGTTTATAATCAGAATTCTTTATGGTTGTATTCTTTCTCAATCTCAAAACTTAAAATCACTGGTTAGAGTACAGTGTTATAACACCAAGGTCAAGGGTTCAGATCCCCATACCTGCCAGCCACCAAAAAAAAAAATCAATCTGACAAATAGTAAGTTCCTAATACTTCCATACCAAGGATGAAAATTCTAATACATTTTCATACTTAAAATATCACAGGTTATTCAATTAACATTTATTAATTAGTGTGTACAAGTTTATAAAAATAAACTCTAAAGAAGTTAAAATGGTAGAAAAACAATTACTTTTGTGTAGAGGTCAACACTGAGTTTTGCCAGCTGACACAAAGAACAACACCACACAAATCCAACATCAAACCTTATCATTCTAATAATTTTTAAATTCATCAGGTACAAACCTAGAATTCCCCTTTTATTATTTTATTATGACAATGAATGACCAGAAATTTGAACACCATAAAAACGGGGAATTTTATTTCTGTTAAAGAATACAACTCAAGCAATAGTAAGCAGACAACTGTGCTTCTCAGAGCCTTAAAAATGCCTCCTCATGTTTATATAGCCCTTATCTTATTAAGAAGCAATTATAGGGCCGGCCCCGTAGCGCACTCGGGAGGGTGCAGCGCTGGGAGCACAGTGTCGCTCCCGCCACGGGTTCGGATCCTATATAGGAATGGCCGGTGCGAGCGCGGTGCGGGCAACACCACACCAAGGGTTGCGATCCCCTTACCGGTCACGAAAAAAAGACAAAAAAAAAAAAAAAAAGAAGCAATTATAAAGGACAAAAAAATGAAATGAACAGCCAGAGTTCTAAAATAAAAGATTTGTTTGCTGGTTTATTTTGCATAAATCTGCACATAAAATCCAGAAATAGGATGGGCTTCCACCAACAGCAATCAGGTGTTCACTCTATTTTGTTTGAGAGCAGACAATCTGGCCTTGGGAACACTTGTCTCTTTTAGACAAACACTTCTCTCTACTGAAATCATTTAAAGTTACCATTTATTATGGCATTTTTGGTGGACAGCACAAAACGGAAAATCAAATTTCCTGTTCTCCTGCGCTATTATATAGACACCATACTCCTTTAACTCATATCTGGACCCAATAACTTGCCACTGTGGGACAGATGATCAATCCCAGGAAACCAAACCCTCCCCTTCTCAAGACACTTCTCTTTCTGGTTCCAGAACACTATCACCTATTCTCTTTATGTGGCTGGTTTCTCACCTTCAGGTCTTTGGTTAACTATTGATGGAGTTTGGATGTGTTGTCCCCTCCAAAACTCATGTGGAAATTTGATGTCCAATGTGGCAGTGTTGGAAACTGATTGAGTCATGGGGGCAGATCCCTCATGAATGGATTAATGCTTTTTCTGGGGGAGGGGGAATTAATGAGTGAGTTCTCGCTCTATTAGTTCCCACGAGAACTCATTGCTTAAAGAGACCCCGGCACCTTCTCTCTCTCTCTCTCTTGCTTCCTCTCGCCATGTGATCTGCTTGTACCTGCCGGCTCTCTGCCACTTTCCGCCATGAGTAGAAGCAACCTGAGGCCCACTCCAGATGCAGCTGTCCCAGAATCGTAAGCCAAAAAAAGTCTCTTCTTTATAAATTACCCAGTCTCAGGTATTTCTGTTATAGCAACACAGAACGGACTAAAACAACTATCCCTTCCTAGAGACTTTCCCTGGTCTATCTTAAGTAAGTCTCCTCACCTCCCCCCAACTTCATCCTACATCTCAGCATCCTGATTGTTTCTCTCATGGTATTTATCATAATTTGTCATTTTTTCTCTCCCTCTCAAACCAGACTGTAAGTGCCAAGAGCACAGGGACTGACTCTGTCTTGTGTCCTGGTGTATCCCAGCAGCAACCAGGACAGTAACTAGCACCATAATAAACATTCAGTATATATTTGCTGAAAGAATGCTACTGTGTCAAAGGTGCCGCAAACTGCCAGAGATGTTCAGTCTGGAAAGGGGCAACAAGCCTTGAAAGCATTTGAATCAACTGTGCAGTAATTTCTCTGAATCTTACCAATTGGATCATAATGCAAGAGAGTCAGTTTCTCCCGTAGTCGGCCTCTCTTGGCGTTGAAGCAGAAACCTGTCCCAGCTTGGCTCATCATTTTTACTAGAATGGTTCTAAGATTAAAAAGTAAGCTGTTAGAAGCTGAGGAAATAGACTAAAATCAGTCATGGGGGGATGGCACATTTTGAGACCCCTGAAGAGTAGTATTAGTTGTCGGACATCACTTGGCCCAAAGAAAGTTCGTTCTAAGACAGGCTACATTTCCCATAAAACACAATCTCAACGGTTTTGAATCCCAAAGTTTATTCCATTATAGAGAGTGACTTGGCAATGCCTAACCAAAGCAATAAGAACAATCAAGCCACATTGTGGGACTAGCCTCAGACACCCAACCCCTCATGAGGAGCAGAAGTCAGGAGGGGGAAAATACAAAAGTACTGGTAACCACAGATGGCTACTCAGGAAACTGTAAAGAAGTCTGTCTCAGAAGAGCCCTCTCTTTCATGGCATGAGTGATAAAGAGTACAATCAGGAAGGGACAAAATAAAAAGATTCAAGCTCTTAGACGGCTAATGTGCAAAACCTTGTGCCCCTTCATATTTCATCTAAGTTACAATCTTCCAAAGCATAAAGTCCATGACTGCCTCACTAGACATTTTAATACCTGTACTGTTCGTTACTTTTTCATGTGTCTCATCTCTCCATCTAGACCATGTGATTTTATTTCTTATATTATTCCAAAACAAACTTGAAGCATCTAAGACTATATTACACATCACTGCATTGCTTTCAACGTTCAGCACAGTGCCTCACACATAAGAAGCATAAAATATTTACCTGCTGATTAAAACAGGCAATAATTGGTTATTCATTCAACAAAGATTCAATAAATATCTACTAAGTGCTCTTAATTTCTTACTCTGTGGAAAGCACTATGGGAAATACAAAGCTCCATTAAAGCTGTGTCTGTGTCCTCTAGAAACTCAGCTAACAGTACAGTATGGAAGGTGAGTTGGTACATGAGGTTTATAAGGCAAGAAACAAATGACAAATGTCTCAAGAAGTGTACAAAGAACATGACAGCCAGGAAATGCCTCTTAAGAAACCAAAGGCATGAGATTCCTACAGAATCTGGTGGTAGGGAATTCTGACATAAATAACTGGATTGTGGGAAAAGCTACGTGAATCAATAAAAAAATACAGGCAGGGGAGACACTAACATACCTGTTTTTCATTACCTTTAATCCAAAAAACCTACTTTTAACAATTTTTGATGTCTTGGGTTGTAAGCAAAAGCTGCTTTAGAATTTTCCTATTTTTAACACAGAAAATCTTCATTGTCTACAAAATTTCCTTTGAAACACCAGTTTGGTATTTATAGTCTCTCTGATATAGCATGGAATCTTTAATCTTTGCTATTTTAGAAATGCTCATACCATGAACACAAAGGATTACAAAACTCATTAAAACAGACTCTATGATTTAATCAAATCACAGCTTGTTCTGCTAGATTCCTGTAGTGGGCTCCAGACAAATGGCCTTTGGTCCTCAATTTAAGGAAACAGAAATATGGTGATACTCCAAATAGAGCACAGTCCAGTGATTTGTTTAGGAACAAGAAAGTGAGCTCATAAATCCTGGGACTAGAAAAGACAGCAAGAGCTCGTTCAAGCGAAGTATTTGAATGCTCGCCGAGGTAGCTCAGTTGGGCAGGAGAGAAAATATTTTTTGAAAGAGTTCTAGGACAAAATAGTTCATCGACTAAGTAATCCTCAAACTAACTTTTGGGAAATCGAGGCCAAATGCTTAGTTTAATGGAAGGATGTATTGGGAGCAGTTGGACTAACAAATCTAAGTTAAAGAATTTTTAAAAAGAAAAACCTTTACTTACTTTGACTTGCTCTTCGCAACTTTTTTGTGGAGAGGAGAGGTTGGAAGAGAAAACAAAAATACAAATGTATTATCTTTCTTACGCAAAGTTCATATAAATTTCAGTAGTAACCAAAAACATTTTAACTCATGAAGTATGCCATGAGTTATCACTCAAGTAACTATACCCTAAATATTAGGGATCCCGTTAGGATTTTATAGAAGGAAGATAAAAAGAGCCAAACAGACCAACACAATTCTGGATGTAACACTGCACAATCTCATTTCGGTCGGACTGGCTACCTTTTAAATCTTTCTAAAGTAATATGTACTCCATTTTTTCCACTTCTAAAATGCAAATATTTGCACTAGAACAAGCCTCTTGTTTGAGAAGTTGACCTTTGCAAACTGCAACAACCATCATATCGGATGGAGAAGGGATACTAAATGTGACCAGGAAGTCAGCCAGGTGCAGGCTAGAGCACTGACGGGAGCCAGGGGACTTCTTCCACTGCCCAGCCGTATTTTCTCGGGCAATTCACTGCCCCTCTCGGGAGCGGTTTCCTCATCTTTATAGTTTGAATTGGGGGGGAGGGGGCTAGAAATTGAGGTCCTTCCCAATTCGGACGTCCGGTGACCGTGACACACCCCCACGGAGGGCAGCGGGAGAGCGCCCCCCGACTCCCGCCCGGGCCCAGCCGTCGGTGCGAACAGCAAGTGCATCCAGACCAGCGCCGCGAGGCGCCAGGAGCCCGCTCGCCCGCGCAGGGAGGCGCGCCGCGGGGCATGCCGGACGCTGTAGTCCTGAGCGCCTGCGGAGGCC
>NW_007728442.1:267105-269418 GCF_000696425.1 Galeopterus variegatus | reverse complement strand
CACCCCCACCCCCACCCCTCTCTGCAAAGCGTCTGGCTCGTAACTGTGCTCTTTACACCGACTGTGTTTCGCTTTCGCCATGGTGGAGGTTGCAATAGGGAACTTGGGTGGTGCTCGGGGTTCGCGCCCCAGGCCCTGACTCCTACTTCTGAACTCAAGTTAGGTGCTTCCCATACTCGTTTCACTAAATAATCGCAACCTCCTGCATTAGAGCCAGAGGAACTCTATGTCGCACCTTAGCCGCTCCAAACTATCAGGCCCTCGCATATTTCCTTAAAACATTGCCTCCTTTTGAAAAGCCTCCCACGACCCAACTCCATCTGCGCCTGGCTAAGGCCTACTCAGAGTTCTAGGTGTCCCCAGTACGGTATCTGTTGGATCTCTAGGACGGTAGGACCCTGTGCCTCTCGTTAACTGCTGCATCCAAACAGGGAGCACAGTGCCTGACTATAGGGGCCGAATAGCTGCGATTGGAAGCACTAAACTTGCTTAATTACCCCAAAACTCTAAGTGGAGAGTCAGAATTTAAACCCAGATCTTGTCTGACTTCAAAGACTCGTGCCTTTCCCACTAAAGATTGGGACTCACCACTTTGCCATCATTAACTCTTCATTATCTCTGCAAAGAACCTGAGTTCCTCCAACACCATCATTAGTAACCTCATTTCCCAAGTAATAATCAGGACTTTTGAACTTTTTTCTGTCTACTCTGTGTTTTTTTATCTATACATTAAGTCTTACAGACATGTGAAATAAGATTCAATCTCATGGATTATCTTCATTGAAAGTAATAACTATTTAAAAGAAAATTCAGCTCTCCGATTCAATTTTTAAAATCCGGACTCTCCTTGCCCTTAGTACCTATAATAGTTTTTCTCTTTCTAATAATTCTTCATATTCACCTTCCCCTAACCTGACTCCAACAACTGATCACCTTCCAGGTACCCAAATTCTTCCTCACCTTGTGCAGTTCAGCTACTGGCAAAAAAGAGCATCAGGTGTTCAAGATAATAGGGTTTTGTATCTGGGAAATTCCTTTAGAGGATTTATAAGAAAAGGACCCAAGACTGGTAGCCAAGGAAAATGAATTCTAGTCTTTATTCTGTCCCTTGGAAAGTCACTTTGCCTTTTCAGGCCTCAATTTCATGCTCATGCTCAGTGTGGGCACTGCTCAATGGTTATTATCCCTGACTGTGCATCAGAGTCACCTGTGATATTTTAAAAGACGCAGGTGCCAGGAGTGAGGCCCAGAAGCTGTATTTTCCCCCCAATTTTCTATAAAGAAATATTTTAGTAAGGGCCAGCTCCCTCCGCTCAGATGCAGGCAAGAAACAGAATGCACCCAGGGTCCTGGGCAGGAGCCAAGGGCAGCATTCCCTGGCCAGAAAACAGGCAAGGAGCACCCCAAAAACACCACTTCCTCGTGAGCCACCGCCACAGCTGCCCCAAAAGTGTCTTGACACCACAGCAGTAGCCACGGCTGCCATGCAGGCGGCCCACCAGACATCTGACTGCAGTGACACAAAGAGAGTAACCAGCGGACACTAGAAAAAGAAAACGCCCCTCTCTCCTCAGAGCCCACTCCAGCGTAATAAAAGAAGCAACTGCTCTACCATGCCCCTGCTTTATTTCTGATTTTAGTAATTTCTGTCTTCTCTTTTTTCTTGGTCAGTCTAGATAAAGGTTTGCAAATTTTGTTCATCTTTTTAAAGAACAAAAAAAAAGACTATTAAGCAGTCTACAAAGCACCATTGATGTAAATATTTTAATCAGACATTAAGTTTACACAGTTCTGGGCCGGCCTGGTGGCACACTGCTATAGTGCGCCGTTTGGGAAGCGCGGTGGCGCTCCCGCCGAGGGTTTGGATCCCACATGCAGACCGGCCGCTCACTGGCTGAGCAAGGGGCAGGAGCAACACCGAGGGTTGCGATCCCGTGGCCGGTCCCGGTCCAGTACGGGCGCAACACTGAGGGTTGCGATCCATTGCCGGTCACGAAAAAGGACAAAAAGGAAAAAAAAAAAAAAAGTTTACACAGTTCTTTTAGGGTATAATAATCTTTATATATAGCGTGTGACTTATTAAGTGTGTATTTAAACAATATTTTCTTTGACGGACTTTGTTATGAGAGATTGAAATCAAGCTTAAAACTCATTTCTCGGGCCGGCCCGGTGGCGCAATGGATAAGTGCGCCGCTTGGGAAGCGTGGCGGCGCTCCCGCCCGAGGGTTTGGATCCCGCATACAGACCGGTTCCCGCTCACTGGCTGAGCGAGGCGCGGGAGCAACACCGAGTGTTGCAATCCCGTTGCCGGTC
>NW_007728442.1:234524-266105 GCF_000696425.1 Galeopterus variegatus | reverse complement strand
GCAATCCCGTTGCCGGTCCCCGGTCCGGTACGGGGGCAACACTGAGGGTTGCGATCCGTTGCCGGACACGGAAAAAGACAAAAAAGACAAAAAAAAAAAAAACTCATTTCTCAAAAAATAAATAAGAAACATTTTAAACATATTAAAAAAATTCAAAAGATCATGAAATGAACAGACCATATACTCAATTCACCAGACGTTATTCTGCTGTCTATGTATATAGATGTGTGTGTGTGTATAATATAGTGAGGGGTTTGCTGAGCTGGTGAAAGTAAATTGCTAACATCACAGTCCTTCACCCCTAAATATATTAGCGTGTATCTCTTAAAAGAATAAGATCAGGGCCGGCCCGGTGGCGCACTGCTACAGTGTGCCGCTTGGGAAGCGCGGCAGCGCTCCCACCGAGGGGTCGGATCCCACATACAGACCGGCCGCTCACTGGCTGAGCGAGGTGCGGGGGCAACACCGAGGGTTGCGATCCTGTTGCCAGTCCCGGTCCGGTACGGGCGCGACACTGAGGGTTGCGATCCGTTGCCGGTCACAACAAAAGACAAAAAAAAAAAAAGAATAAGATCATAGGGCAGCCTTAAGGTCACAGGTTCAGATCCCTGTACTGGCCAGCTGTCAAAAACAAAAAAAAGAACAAAACAGAAAGAATAAGATCATTACAACTACAGTACTATTTTCATTCCTAAAAACAATCAATAGCTGGTTTCTTCAAAACACTATTCAATCCAGGCCTATACATTACTTTTAGTTGTCATAAATCTTTTTTTTTTTTTTTTAAAGATGACCGGTAAGGGGATCTTAACCCTTGACTTGGTGTTGTCAGCACCACGCTCACCCAGTGAGCAACCGGCCATCCCTATATAGGATCCGAACCCGTGGCCTTGGTGTTATCAGCACCACACTCTCCCGAGTGAGCCACGGGCCGGCCCGTCATAAATCTTTAATCTCTTTCCAGTCTAAAACAAAAACCCTCACATATTTTTCCTCCTGACACGAAATTGTTGAAGAGACTGACCTAGTTTCTTCTGGAGTGTTCCATATTCTGGATTTTCCTGATTGTTTTCTTATGGTAATGTTTTATTTGCTCTTCTATCCCCTTATTTCCTGTAAATTGGAAAGTAGATTTAAAGGCTTGCGTTGATTCCACTTTAAACATTTTTGACAAGAGGACATCATAGATGCTGCTCTAAACTTCACATTGCAGCGGTTCAGGAGCCCCAGAATGCTTGGTTGTCCCATTTCTAGCTCTAAATCGAATGATCTCTCCACTGTAAAGGTACTTTTTTTTTCTCTTTGCAGTCTTCTGTGGGGCGATACTTTGGTATATGAAAATATCCTGTTCCACACCAAACTTTCACCTCATGGTTTAAGCATCCATTGACAATCCTTTCTTCAGTAACTACATTTGGGGGTGCACAAGGGTGATTTTCTAATGTTTATCATTCCTTCTTCATTTATTAGCTGGCTTTCTTCTGTAAAGAAGAGGTCTCCATCTTCAATTAAAGCTGAGTTACAGTTCCTCCTAAAAACACAGTGTAAATGTTTATTTTTTTCTCTTTAATTACCAATAATCACAGTAAGAAATTGACATGAGTCATCACCAATGATGGCAAAGAAGTTTTTCCCCATTGATTTTCTTTAATTTTTTAGTGTCAATATAAGGGATTTTTACTCACTGTTTTATAATCAGCCGTGGCCATTGCTCTTTTTGATGCTCACATTTTTCCCAAATTTGGCCATTGGGAGCCCCTTCAAGCTGGTCCAATATTCTTTTGACACATTCCCTTCCTTGCTTTCTGTCACAAGCTGTCTCAGGTTAACCCTTGTACTTCCCTGGCCCAAACCAGGAATCAGCTATTTCTCCAAGGTGCTCTGGTTTCCTTTAGTGGAAGGTGATACAAGAGGGAGAAGCCACAATCTGATGCACAGACACTAGACAACATTAGTGAATTTCAAGCTTTATTTTATTTCAAGCTTCATGGACTTCGTTCAAACAAAATCTGTCTCAGAAGCTTACAATGTGAAATAAACCCGCACCTCTTGAGAGGTGTCCTCAGAACCCTAGACTCCATGGGTCACAGAAGCTCTGGGCTACAGAACGGCCACATTCTCCTCCAGCCCCATTGCTCTGGATTCCAGTTTGAGCTTCCAAAGCTCACCCACAGGGCCCTGGAGCCCCCGTCATACTTCCCACTATGGGACAGCTTCCTTCCCACACTGCCTGCCATGCAGAGGCCTAGTCTAGGCAGGAGAGAGCCTGCAGTCACCGTCTAAGCAGCAGCAGGAACAGCCTGGAGCAGAAGACCACTCCCAACCTAGGCTGCCTCAGACAGGAAACAGCAATTCAGAAATAATTTAGGACCATGGTTATGGAGAGTACGTATCTCTGAGAGTCTGTTATCCAGCTTCCATCTCCTCCCCATAGAAACCACCCTTGTGAGGCCCCCATCAACCTGCCAAACCCCATGGTCGATGCCCAGGCCTCATCTTACTCAGCATCCATCAGCATCATTTTACGCAGTTGCTCACTCTCTCCTGTTTTTTTTTTTTCCTTTTTGTCTTTTTTCGTGACCAGTAACGGGATCGCAACCCTCGGTGTTGCGCCCGCACCACGCTCAACCAGTGAGCGGACCGGTCTCTATATGGGATCCGAACCCTCAGCGGGAGCGCCGCCACACTCCCAAGCGCCGCACTCTTCCACCGGGCTGGCCCTTATTCTCTCCTCTTTGACACGCTTTCTTCACTTGGTGTCCAGGCATGCACTCCCTGGGTTCTGCTCCTACCTCCAGTCTTTGTCCAGCTTCACCTCACCCACGTCTCGGTGGAGGCACGCCCAGGGCTCAGCCTTCGACTTCTTTTCTTCTCTGTCCACACTCATGCCCTTGGTGAACACACCCAGTCTCCTGGTTTTAAGAAGTCTCCAGCTGAGACTTCCACATGTAGTATCTCCAGTCCCACCTTCTCCTCTGAATTCCAAATTGATGTATTTAAATATCTACTTCACATTACATGTCCCAAATCAGTTTCCCAAACTTGCTCTGCACCCTCCACCCCCAGGCTTCTCCCATCTCAGTATGTAGCAATTCCATTTTTCTAGTTGCTCAAGTCAAAAACCTCGGAGCCAACTTGCTGCTTCTTTCTCTCATAGCCATCTGTACATCCTTTCGCTCAAATGTCACCTTATCCGTGAGGACTTCCCTGCCCACTCTATGTAAAGTAGCAGTCCACCAACTCCACCCCCCATTCTACTTACTCTGCTTTACATGTTCCTATAGCACTTGCTATTTAATATTATTTGTGTCTTGTTGATTTCCCTTGTCTGTCTTCATTCACCAGAAGTAACTTCTTAAGATCAGGAACTTTCTCTTAATCACTCACTGCTGTATCCCTGGTGCCTGGAACAGTGCCTGCCACATCTATTAATTGTCTTTTGCGTGAATAAATGAATCTGATATGAGAGGCACCATACAAATGTTACTAATATTTACATTTAAATGGCAATAAGTTTCTGTGCATTGTCAGTAGATTCAGTGTCCAGGAGGATGTATAAGCTTGCTTTTTTTTTTTCCTTTTTGTCTTTTTTCGTGACCGGCAACGGATCGCATCCCTCAGTGTCGTGCCCGTACCAGACCGGGACCGGCAACGGGATCGCAACCCTCGGTGTTGCACCTGCACCTCACTCAGCCAATGAGTGGCCAGACCGGGACCGGCAACGGGATCGCAACCCTCGGTGTTGCACCCGCACCTCACTCAGCCAATGAGTGACCGGTCTGTATGTGGGATCCGAACCCTCTGCGGGAGCGCCGCCGCACTCCAAAGCGGCGCACTGTAGCAGTGTGCCACCAGGCCGGCCCATAAGCTTGCTTTTAAAAAGAGATAGCATATGAACTGTTTCCTGAAATTCTTGAATGAACTAGGAAGGAAGCAGAGGCTTTCTAGTCTCATTAGTTCATATTGTACCCACCTGTTATTTACACCTAACATTGTAGGCAGCCAGCAAGTGTTAATTAAAATGTTTATTAATACAGATGTAAATCATTATTTGGGGGATTTTTTTTTCCACCTGATTTACATAATGAGCCTTCTGTGCCTTGTTAAAATAAAGTGCAGAACAATTAGAGCATCCTGGCAGCCCCAGTGGAAAAGGTGTAGTCCTTTGAGGAGGGCACCCTCTCAGGGAGGTGCGAGTGCTGAAGGATATACCACTGTTTAACCTGGATTCTCAGCCCAGACAAGTAGATGAAGAGGACACCTACTCTGAATCAGCACTTTATACACAGCGTCTGTATCGTGTTGGTGGACACTGTCTTCCCAGCACTTAGCGATGGGATTCAAATCCACCATCTGGGGGCTGTGCCCCTCCGCCTCTGCTGGGCTGAGAGGGCCCTGACTATCCATCATCCAGCCCATTGTCCTGCCTGACTTGGTTGGGAAGTACAGCCACTGTTCTTGTCTACAGGGTCAATGATCCTGGCCCTCTGACCTGTCGTGGGGGCGTGGGAACATGGGCAGTGGCGGGAGGGAGACTCTACAGAAGGCTGGGGTTTCCTACAAACAGCTGGTACCTTTACGAGCTCAGCCACCTCCAGGCAGATGGGGCATCTTCAAATGTAGATCCTCTGCCTCAAAAGCTTAGTATTACAGAAAAGACTTCCTGAGGGAGCAAGGCTGAAGGCTGGGGGCACTGACTGGGTTCAATCTGTGGGTAGTGGGTGTCCTCAGGTGGGCACTCAATGCCCCCATCATGTGGCCTCACCCTCCTAATTCAGCCCCATCTCTCTTCACTAGGGCCTGCTGGGTGTCAGCCGCATCTGGGACGGAGCCTTTCCTGACCCTGCATGCCCTCATCCCACCCCATGCTTCCCCTCCAGATTCCTCTAGAGCACCAGTTAGGCTTCCCTGTACTCTTCCAGTCACTGGACAGCCTCTCCCTCTGGGATCTAAGTCCCGAGGGCCAGGGTTTCTGAACCTCTGTATATCGCCTCCTACTCCCCCAAGCAGGAGCTCCTAACACAAGGTTGCTGTCACGCTCACATTTTTGACAAATCTGGACTGAGAACGTTCTGTACTAAGGGAATCCTGCCTCGAGTCCTCCTCTGACTCTTCAATCCTTTGCCCCTACTCCCTGGTTCACCTGAGACAGGCAGAGCAGGAGGAACCAGAGGAAAGACAGAAGCAAAGACAGAGGCATCTAAATAATGCACAGTCAACACCTCCTGGGGCTAGGGTATAGGAAGAGGTGAGGTGACAGAAAGTGGACCGAGATGCCGGGTACCATTCAAGCTTTATTAAAGAAAGAAGTCTGCTGGGCTATGCTCAGAGTGGCAGGCAGCCCAGGGCTGCCCTGAAAAGGGGACAGCACCAGGTGTGGGGGTGGTAGAGCTTATATAGGTATGTTGGCACCAAGAGCTGGGTGATGTAATTCCAGGGTGGGAATTGAGTTAGGTCATGGGAATGGAGAGTTCTGCGCATGCGGAAATGCTGAAAGTTTCATTTTCTCAGAAACCATGAGGCTTCTTGTAAAAGAGAATGGGGGAGGGGAGGAGGTGGATGGCACCATTTTGTACTTGGGCTTGTCTAAAGTGGCGCTGGTTATGTTGCAGATCTATTATGAGGGAGGTGACCTAGAAAGGGTGACTGGGGCTGGGTAATCAAAGAACCAGAACATCATAGTTGGGAGTTACATGTTAGATGGGAGTTGGTGGCAGCAGAAAACCTCAGGAGCTAAGTGACGTGGTCAGATTTCTGTAGTGGCAGCATCTGAAATCATTCTGTTATTCTCCCATCAAATTGGGAGAGAGGCAGTGACTCTGCCATCCCACCCAAAGGCCCCCAAGATCCCAATGGGAATTGGCACTTTCTCAGCTGTGTGTTAATGCCTGTTTATTTAGCTAACGTATTTATTTGTTGCTTCCTTAATTGGCAAGTTCTTCTTGCATATTTATTACCTTAAACCACTGAGCTTTTTTTGAGGGGGACAGAGGGAAGGAGGGTGTCATAGACCCCTTTTGAGGATCTGCTAAAAGCTTTGGTTAGCTTTTCCAGAAAAATGTACATATGCCCACCCACAAACAACTCTACCTGCACTTTCCAGTGGTCCTCAACCACAGCCACACAATGGAATCACCTGAGTTTCTGATTGAATTAATCTGGATGCAGTCTGGACATCGAGTTCTCTGAACTCCCCAGGAGCCTCTAAAGTACAACCAAGATTAAAAAGTACTGGCCTAGGGATTTGTGATGTATTGCTTCGCGACTATGCCAGTTGTTCAGTTAGGGCCATAACTACATCAATTTTATGGTTAGGCGACTCATAACTAAAGCCAGAACGTTTCATTATTGTCAGAGCTAGTGTTCAGACCCCTCAAACCCATTGTACTGACTGGGTCACCAGACCCCTCACACGCAGGTCCACACTAGGTAACTGGGATAGATCCCGGGAGCCGCTGGCAGATGACAGGAGCTCAGTCCTCAGCAACGGTAGCAGCAGCAGCTTACAAGTCCAGTGGCTTCCAGGTGCTGTGGCAGCAACAACCTCCAGCAGCAGTAGCAGCTCCCCGTGGCTGGGGGGCGCCATGCATCAGAGCCGCTCGTCCTTTACACTTAAGTCCATAACCCAGGACACCTGGGTGCACGTGCACAATTACATTAGACAGTAACCAAGGAACACCTGGGTGCACGTGCATATTTACATCAAACGCTCAGCAAGATTCTGAACATCTGCGGGGCCCTGACCATTTTCCTGTATTTTCCCAACACATGGACTCTGGGTTAAGACCCCTGTCATACACCATAAGTTCCAGGAGCGTCCATTTAACTCACTTTGCACAGTGAGCAGCACCTACCTTCCTGGATAAGGAGGGAGAAAGCGGCCAATTTGAAAGCATGAGGTCTTGCAGCTGTCAGCAAAGAGAGGACGTGCTCACGGCCATTCCAGAAGGCCGCAGAACACTTAGTGAAAGGAGAGGCGCTGAAAGCGAGGACCGAGAGCAGGAAGTTTAACTGCCTCGCTGGAAGATGAATGCAAGTTCAGCAGACAACACCCTTCCCACCCACATGCTTCACCTGCCCCAGGAGGAGCCGCAAACGCATCAAAGGGCCGACAGGATCAGTCTTTGGGGAAAGTCAGGCAGTTAAACATGTGGTTTGATTGGGTGGTGACGTGAGTTGGAGAGGATGACATTTGTGGGCCCCGCAGTAAAGCCCCTGTGAGGGTGTGGAGGTTTACAGGTAACGGGCTTAACCTCCGGGCTGGAGCAGGAAGAGACCGCGGCCGTGGCGGGAGGGGCGCCCCGAGCAGAGGCGGGACAAGTGCGCGTGCGCGGGAGCCTGCCGCGCCCCTCCCCCCGCGCCCGGCTCACCGACCTCCTGACCCTGGGCCCCTCCCCGCCGCTCCTCGGTTTCTTATCTGGGACTTGTGCGACGGTAACTTTACAGGAGCCCACCACGTTAGAGGTTGATCATTAGATCATTTCTAAGGCTGCCTTTTGCGAAGTCCCATGAACTTAAGAAAGTGACCTCCTAAAATGCTGTTTTCAATCCCGGTACCCATAAGAATCACCTGGGGTCCTCGCGGACAGATCACATGGTTCAGTGGGTGGGGGAATGGGGTACTCATCTGGGGCTTCTGATGCTGCAGGTGCTTTGGGAATCACTGCTCTAGGTCAGTGTTTCTGGACACTTGGGGGGTCTGTTAAAGGGCAGGCTGTGAGCCAGTGGGTGTGAAGGGAGGCCTGAGATTAAGCATTTCTAACAAGCAGCAGATGACGCTGCTGGCTGTACCTCCTTACTACTCACAGTGCAATCCAGACAGCATTCCTGTCAGCAACCTCAATATCATTTGGAAGCCTGTTAGGAATGCAGAATTTCAGGTCCCACCCCACACATACTGAATCAGAACCTGCATTTTTGCAAGATTCCCCAGATGACTTTTATGCACGTTAAAGTATGAGAAACATTGTTCTGGAAGAAGTGACTTACTGATCAGGGAACCAAGATTGAAAATTGGGAATGAGAGAACAAGATTCAATTCCTTAAAATGGAGTAGAAGTTAGAGAAGGGCAGGGATCCTCATCTGTTTTAGTTACTGCTGTATTTGTGGCCCTAGTTCGGTGTCTGGCACATAATAGGTGCTCAGTAAGTATTTGTCAAATTAATGGACAGTTAGAGAAGGGCAGGGATCCTCATCTGTTTTAGTTACTGCTGTATTTGTGGCCCTAGTTCAGTGTCTGGCACATAATAGGTGCTCAGTAAGTATTTGTCAAATTAATGGATGAGGTTAGAGTCCAGTTTCTGGAGCCAGAACATGAGGCCAGAGAGGGGCCAAGCAACCACCATGCCTTGATGCTAACTACTACGGCAAAGATCTTTCTAGCCCCTTCCCAGG
This sequence comes from Galeopterus variegatus, assembly GCF_000696425.1. Taxonomy (NCBI): domain Eukaryota; kingdom Metazoa; phylum Chordata; class Mammalia; order Dermoptera; family Cynocephalidae; genus Galeopterus; species Galeopterus variegatus. Next base: position 257,710 of record NW_007728442.1, on the reverse strand, counting down.
ACAAAGTTAGTCCTAATGCTGGCAAAAGGCAGAATTTATGGCCATGTGAGGCAGGAGCATGTTAAGTTGTTTCATCTGTGAAGATTAAAGGCTATAGGGAAATGAGGCAAGATACACTAGCCTTCTCAGGCAGGTCTGCCATAAGGACCAGGAATTGAGCCAACTAGTGAGGAGGTGGGTGCCCAGAGAAGCCCCAGGTCTGAATATAACTCATCCGGCCCAGAGGAGTGATTCCATGAAGCTGTCTCAAATATATTTATAATGGGTAGAATTTAATACACTCAGCATCAATTCTAGTATTCCCCTCTTCCCTCCACTCGAAATAGATGTCAGTAAGACATATCCCAGGGTCAAAGGCAACCAGTACGGCTCTGGTGGGTTAAGTCCAAATTCCATGTGATATAAGCAGGTTGGGCAAATGTTAAATCCTACAAACAGTGTTTGTTATTAACTAGCCTTAGAGGAAGGGATCAATAATTCATATTTAAAGTGATCATTATTCCTAGGCCTCAGGGATGCCAGTCTAGAAAAGAAAACATTTCTGTTTGTTTTTCCTATATGTACCATTTTCCAGACTTCCTGGGTAACCCTGACAGTAGAAGTTGGGATTTCAGCCAAAATATATCCATTTTCATCATGCTCTAGGAATAAATTGAGCTGAAGATTTCTGACAGATTCTTTAAATTGCCAGACCCTTTTTCCTACTGATTATTTTAAATATACTGGGATCATGAGAGAGTGCTGTTCAAAGCAGCGTTGTTTTTCTCATCAGGCTCTTTCATTTGCTTGATTCCCACAGTGAACAGAGTAAATAGTAATTCTGCATTCCCAGAGTCTCACCTACCTCTCCCTGGGGCTGGATCCCATGTTTAAGGTAAAATGAAATGACCATGTTAACGGCCACACCAGCCATGGCAATTTCCCAAGAATTACTATTTTCCAAGGAATAATAATTTTCCATTACTCTTTCCTCTCCACTGACCTAATGCTCAACCTCATTTCTAACTGTCCCAGAGAGCCTGGTCTCACAGAGGGACAGTCATGTCTCTGCAACTTCTCCAGGGGCTTTGAAAGATAGTTCTTGCCCAGCATGCATTTCCCCTAAGTTGCCAGGTGAATAGGGAACAGGAAATGTGACATAGTACTATTGGTTACAGGACAAGTGATTTAAACTCCTTGTACTCAACTAATGTAAATGTGCCCTAGCACCTTTGCTGGCTTGTGAAAAGGAATGGCTAATTAACTTTCTCAGTTGCTTTGGAATAGCATTCAATGGCAAGTCATCAATCATGCAAATTCTCTGTCTCTTAAGGCCATTTTCGAATGGGTCTATGTTTCTTTTTGTTGACCTAGAGAGACAGTGAGTTGTCATGTTCACAAGAATGACCTAATTTGAGCTTCTGTGGTTTGGGATCCTGCCTGACTATATTTCACCCTGTTTTGCTTCCAGGAGCCTAGTCTCATAGCCAGGAGATTGTGGTTAGTTTCCTGGCCTCCGACCGAGGTGGGGACACACCTGCACCCCTGAGGGAGGGAGAGCCTGTGGAGGGTCCGTGAGGCCAGAGCTGAGTCACTCATCTGGGAGACATGTCAAAAGGCATTAGAACATCAGTTTGGCATTTAAGGAGCAAGAACCCACACAAAAATTCTTCTGTATATTAACAATCTAGTCCATTTTCAAACTAAACCAAAGAAAGAAATTAAAGTTTAGTGTTCCCTGACTCCAGCATTGGAGTTTGCTCTTCATGTGAAATCACCCCAAAAGAACCCTCAGCTTCAATCGCATGTCCAAGGGAGAGGAAGGGCCCCCACCTGATAATATTGCATCCCACAGGTCTCTCCCCACGACTCCCTACACTTCACAGTCCTGTTCTAAGACCACGAGAATTCAGAAAACCCTACTGTCATTGTCTTAGGTTTTCTACCCAAATCACTTTCCTGTCTCAGAAAATTAATGGAAACATAACTTAAATTAACCTGAGCTTTCTTCCTGCCTTTTGAAAGTCCATCTTTATACAGTGTTTTATTCAAAAGAAATGTAAGTTTAACTCCAAATGCACTAAAAATAATGCCTTTACTAAGTTACTTGAAGAGGTGGCCATTTTTCTTACCCAAAGTGCCAGTCTGCATCTGCACCCAGCCCATTCTCAATCCAGAGAGTAGCTCCATGTCTTTCCTTAAGTAAATTAATTTAGCCTGTTAGATTTCTATATCATTCCATCCTAGCCATCACTTTAATCCAGCCACAAGAAATGGACAGCCATGCAGCACAAAATTCTCCCACAGAAATCTGGGAAAAGAAAGGCTGTTTTGACCTTAGGCTTCAGGGTCTTGGTCCCTGTCACAGTTTTATGAGGGCTTGTGTCCCTGAAGTGAGAATAGGGAAAGGGAAACAAAAGGATGCCTATAGTTCTGTAAGTGCTGAAGGGACTGTCTCCATCCTCAACATGGCAGCCTCCTGAGCAGACTGGGTCCCAGCATGGCAATCCTGATCCCCAGCTGCAGATGGAAGGCAGGCAGTGCTATCCTCAGGGCTACCCCCTCCATAGGGTCCAGGGACAACTTTACCCAAACAGGTATAATCACAGCAATCTGCATATATTTATCTCTTGTGAAGCAAGAGCTTCTGAAGGATTCAAATTGTTTTGATGCAATATGGTGTGCAGCTATAAGAGAAAATCAGGGTCTGCATCAAGTTTTATTTTCATTCCAGTGAGCCATTTGAAATGAAGGAGGCAAAGCCTTTTGAAACACGTCTTCTGTGATTCGGAATAATTGGGTCCAGTTTAATTTGGTACAGAGTGAAGTTAAAGAGCTACGTGATTGCTTCAAGTGTGTTTTGCAGTTCCCAGTCACTAATTAGCTCTATGACTTAAAGGTTAATGAGATAAAACATCTATAAATCAAGTTGATGGCTGATGCAATAAGAAAGCCCCCAATTCCTGCTCTCCCATGCTAATGCTATAATCTTACAATTTCATGCTGTCCATTGATTAAATTTGATTATGTACAAATATATACAAATGTACAATTATAAAATTCGTACTTAAATTATAAACTACCTTGCTTAAGGCTCCTTTCTAAATTTAGTTATTCAATACCAATAAGAAAATAAGGCAATCATTAATTAGTTATTAACAGAATTAACTGATTCAGTGAAAGGTTTAGGAGTGAGCAAAAGTCTGTATGGTTTATTCAAAAAATATGTTCTTTAAAATTTGGACATATAACAAATTTCAGAAAATAAAATTATGGGTTTTATTTACTGAAGTTACAGGGTTTGGGATTTAGAGAATATCCTGGTGAATCTTTTTGTAATTTGAAGGATTGCACCCCTTTTAAATTCTCTCTTTGTATATGCGGGTTTTTCAAATGGTTATGATCATAGGCTCCAAAGTCAGGGCAACCAGGTTAATACCTTGGCTCTATCACTTAATAGCTGCGTCTTTGGTCAAATTACTTAAACCTCTGTTCCTCAGTTTCTGCGTCTGTAAAATGGAGATAATAATAGACCTCATAGGGTTTTCATGAGGTGAAATATGATAATTCATATAAATCACTTAGCACAGGGCCTGATACCTAGTAAGTGGCTCAGTGAATTATGATGCTTGATGAATGATTTGGGGCCTAACTGTACTTGGACTTTCCTTCTTATGCCTTTTGCAGGGAATATGCAGAATTGAAGTATGGATTAAATTTGACAAACTTTTTTGCAATTTATGATAGTTATGGTTGCTCATTATTGAGCTATTTAGCAATTTTCCTTTTGTCAGAGACCTGATGCACCTTCTCTTTCCCCCTCAAAGAATTTTTTTTTTTTTTTTTTTTTTTTTTTTTTTTTTACTTAAAAGATTAAAAGAGTTATTGTGTTCTAGGAATCCAGATCCCTGGGAGATGAGAAGCTAGCCTGGAGTCTCATCTCCATTTGACAGATGGGGCCCTGAATCAAAATGGCATTCCCCAGTGCATATTTTGAGGCTTTGGCCATACAGAGGAAATTTCCGGATCTTCTGAATACTTTCTGAGCCTACTAGCTGGATCCTTTTCCTCCTAGAAGAGGTCATGGGAAGCATGGTCTGGTGGGAGCAGCTTTTCAGAACAACCATCCCATTTGTGGGTGCCCCCACTGTGCGTATTCCCAGCAGGCGAGGATATTCTCTTCAGCTGCAGGTTAAAGGCTCACAGCAAGTGAATGGTGGTGGGTAAATCCTAACACAGAGTTTCGACCATTGACTCTGATTCTCAGAGAGTGAACCCCATGTAAGTTATAAGGAGAAAGGGCCAAGGATAGAAGAGGAAGATGAAACTGCAAAGTGCAGGGCCTTGCAGCTGCAGCCCAGGTTGGCCAGCCCTGCTGACCTTGGCTTTGTCTTTGAAGAACAATAGAAGCTGCGTCTGCCTATTGCGTCAGCCGCTGCCCATCCGCCCTGCCCTTCCCCACCCTGGGAAGTGGTAAGGAGAGTTAAGTAACAGCCTGTGAGGCAACCACTCAGGCAGGGGGAGTCTGGGGGAGTTTGTCTCACTCCTTCCAGCCTGGCCCCACCTAACAGGCTCTCCTGAAATCCAAATGCACGAAGGAAAAGTACTCATCGGCCCCAGAGTTCTCCCCACTGGCCTGACATGGCTACTCCCTCCTACCTACACCTGGGCATGTGTGGGGTGATGGGCAGGACCTCTGAGCCTTCTGTTTTGGCCAGGGTGGGCCCCAGATTCTCAAAATATTAGAGGTGAAAGATCTCAGCGTGCCTCTAAAGCAACATTCCCATTTTACAGATGAGAAAAAGAGGCCCAGAGAAGTAAAGTGACTTGCCGAAGGGCCAACAGCTAGATCGCATCAGCATGCTCAGACTACAGCCCACGTCTCCTCTCTCCTGCACAACCAACAGCTAAAGGACCAAAGCGTTCAGACTTGGCCCATCTTTGGATGAAAGACAGCATGGGAAATGAGTGCTCAGTGGTCTGTGAAGTCATATAGGCTGGACTGTAGAATGCTCAGGAGATTCTAGGGAGTGAGGTTGAAATCCATTTTGAATATATGCAGAAGAATCTTTCAGTCCGAGTCTTGGGGGAAAGCAGGCCAATTTCAGGCCGAGATGGGACAGGAGCAGACTGTGGGGAAGGACAGGGACCCATTCTGGAACAGTCCAGGAAGCCTAAACTATGCCTGGCTCTTTCCAGAACCTCCAAGCCCCCAGGATCCTGGGAAGTTCCAAGGGCACTGAGGCAGGTGGGCAGGTTCCAGGTTGAGCTCAACCACCAGGCCCACTTTGGAGGGCTGAGAATGGGCAAAGAAAGCAGCCATCAACAGAAGGTGTTAACATGGGACTCCAGGGTACTAGGTTGAGATCTATAACTACTGACAATGTGTACTGATTTAAAGGGTATATTAAAAGCTATAACTGCACACAAATTCACAATCTAAGGGGTGGCCAGCTCCCCTGAATCACTTGCAGCTGAGAAATGCAGCCTCTGCGAGCTTCCACTGATGAGGAGTGAATTGGCTCCTGCTCTGCCTGGGGCCTGGGGCCTGGGGCCCTTATTTAAGAACCACTTTCTGCAGCTTTTAACTGAAGGGCTGCTGGTGAAACCCAATGTCCTGAATTTCTAGGCTTTTCCTGGACTCTGGAACCTATGTTGAAAGTCCTTCAGAGGGTGACACAGATTTGACAGGCACTCAGGCTGTTTGTCTGGCACGTGTGGTTTTGCTGAAGGTGACATGTTTAGCTTCTGAAATCCCCAAGTCCGCACAGCCCATCCAGACCTGAGCACTCAGCCGTGTTCCCATGCTGATGCCCAGTTCCTGGGTGGTGAAAATTCTTCTCGCCATCTTTCTGATTCAGGGCTTACTTCTACAACACAACTGCTTTTCTTGAATTTTCATCATCATCTCAAAAGGGCAAGAAAGAAATAGTCTTCCTTCCTTTTAGCCCAATGTAGACCGAGGTTTTCCAGCAGTCAGCTGAATGCTGGGCCCACCAGTGCCCTGTAGGCACAGTCCCCAGCCACTGTGGGGTAGGCTCTGGGGTGGGGGGAGGGGTTTTGGGGTCCTCGTGAAGCCCGTAGGACAGGGCTTCATTGTGTCCAAGGGGCTCCCCATTAGGCTACCAAGCCCTTGTCAAACATAAGTCACCCTGACACCCTCACCCTTCCTCAGTATGGTGAATGGACAAGAGCGTGTGAACCGAGCAACCCCATGTAGGGGAGCAGCAAGTGCTCAAGCTCACAGAGGGAAAGGGTCTGGTCAGCGAGAGTCTGGTGGAGTCACAGTGGGGAAGCAGGTGACAGGAGAGGGATCCGTGAGAGGGCCCATGTGGAGGGGCCCCAGGCAGTGAAGGGGGATCCCAACCAATATCATCAAATGCTTTTCCATTCCTTGCCTACTAAGTTTCATGAGTCAACTCCAATGTTTGCTTGCTTTCACTTTCTGCTCCTAAGGAAGAAAGTGAAGGACAGCTGGTCCAAGGATTTGGAATTTGGGGCTATCCACTTCCAAGTATAGGAGAAATCCATCAAAGATGGGCAGCCATTCTCTGTTTTCATTCTATTCTTGGCACAGACATTTTATTCCAAGGGAGAATTGAATAATATAATTTAAAGGGAAATTAGAAATGAGAACATTTAGTCAACATCCTCGTTTTACAGATGAGAAAAACTGAGGTCCAGAGAGGTTAAGTATTAAACAACATGCTGCAAATCACTCAACCAACAATTGCAGAACTGGTGGGACTAGAACTCTAGCTCCTAAGTCTCATCTGTGCATTTTCTAGCTTTCTACCCTGCCTGACAGGTTCCTGGTCCTGCTGCCAGGGGTGTTTTAGGGGTGAAAGTTTGCCTTGGAGCGCCCTCCCCTGGCTCTGGCAGCCACTGGAACAGCTACGGTGTAGGCCAGTGTTCTGAACTTGAGCATATGGCAGAATCACCTTCAGGGCTGGTTAAAACACAGATCGCAAGTCTGGGCTGGTACCCAAGAATTTGCATTTCTAACAAGTTCCCAAGCGATGCTGATCTGCTGATCCAAAGACTGCTTAACTGAGAATCTCTGGCATGGGCCAAAGAGCACTATCTTGTAGCCAGAATACCTGGGTTCAACTCCCGCTGTTACCTTGAACATGATGCTTAATCTCTTGGCACCTCAGTCTCCTCATTTTATGATGGTGACCTGAGGAGGGCTGTACTGATGCTGTGTGAATATGTAGACCCACAAACATGTGACCCTTGACTGGAAAGATGGCACAATAGGCCAGGGAATGTCCATGGTGACAGAAGCATTCTCTTAATGCTACTCAAAATTACCACAAATCCAGAAGAAATAGTGTTTATCCTTCCACAAATATTGCATGAGGAATTATTAGGGCCTGGTACTGTGCTGTGTACCCAGTTTGCATAGGTGAATGACACAGTCCCTGCCCTGGAGGAGCAACTAGGAGGAAGATAAACATGCAAATCCTAACAATTACCCTAATGAGTGATGAGCCAGGAAAGGAACCCTGTGCCTTGGAGCACGGAGCAACCAACCCTGTCTAGGGAATCAGGCAAGGCTTTGAAGAGACGCCTGACTTTCGAGTAGGGTCTTGAAGGATGAATAGGAGTTCTTTGAGAAGAGAAGTGGCAGGGGGCACTCCAGGCAGAGGAAACACCACATGAAAAGTTGTCATAGAGGCATGAACAGGCATGACATGTTCGGGGAAATGGTAGCTTTATGTAGCTAGAGCTTGCTAGGTCTGGGAAGAGGATTAGCAAGGAAGGCTGGGGCAAGATTCTGCAGAATCATGGATGCCATGTCTGATTGTGAGTCTGTGGAAAGGCCATTGGAAGACACCCAACACCTGGCTGGAGGATCCTTCGAAAAAACCCCCGTGAATCCCCAAAATGAAGATTTATGAGCAAAGGATATTCACCACACTCCCTCAGCACCCCCAGGGCCTGAGAGACTCCGCTGCCAGGAAGCCAAGCCCAGAAACGCCTCCTGAACTGGGCAGCGGCCCTTGGGAACAAGCTCCCCTGGAAGGCACAGGCGGTACAGGGTCAGCCTCTCACCTCTTACCTTCACCAGGTACAGGTGGCACTTTCCGTAGGTTTCCTCATTCCCTGCCCCCATGGGTGTGGAGCCACAGGGAGAACAAAGGGATGTTATCTCGAGCTAACAAGTTATGGGGGGGAGGGAGGCGTAGGCACCTGTGGGGGTGGGAGCGCTGATGCAACGGGAAGAGGCAGGTGGAAAGCCACACCTGGGGAGCAAACCCAGAGCCTCACTGATGTAGAATTTGGAAGCTGGAAGAGGCCTGAGAGGACATCTATTCCAGGCACCTCCACGACTTGACTTGCTGGTGGTTTCTGTGTCCACTGACCTCACCCCCTCTTCCTGAGTCTCTCACGTGATGGCCCCCTCCCAGTCCAGTTCCTGTCCCTCTTCTGCACTCCTCTCTGGTTTCCAAATAAGTATATAATGGGGGGGTACAGAAAATGGTGAGAAAAAGGGACAAACTGCTATTCTAAGCTGCATGGGTTTGGGGTTTTATTCCAATGCCTCCATCTCCTGTGGAGGTGGTGCACTCCTCTCTGGTTTCCAAATAAGTATATAATGGGGGGGTACAGAAAATGGTGAGAAAAGGGGACAAACTGCTATTCTAAGCTGCATGGGTTTGGGGTTTTATTCCAATGCCTCCATCTCCTGTGGAGGTGAGAGCAACTTGCTCTTGTGGGAATAGTCCCTCTTGTTTTTCCGAAAAGACTTTAACAGGTCTTTGGGTTGACCTTTTCTGGACGGAGACAGTGCGATGCAGGTCAGTGTGGAGCATCAGGCTTGTGCAGTCACTGGAAAAGATGGTTTTCTGAGGGAGAGAATGGCGTCTCTGCAGGGTTTATGGCGTGTGTTGATAGAGCTATGCGTTGGGGAGCTAGGGCCTGTTTCTGCAGTGGGAGCCAGCAGGGTGGAGCTGGTGACTAACGGACACCCCGTTTTCTGAGGGAGAGAATGGCGTCTCTGCAGGGTTTATGGCGTGTGTTGATAGAGCTATGCGCTGGGGAGCTAGGGCCTGTTTCTGCAGTGGGAGCCAGCAGGGTGGAGCTGGTGACTAACGGACACCCCGGCCGTGTACGCACTCCCAGGAGTGGGAGCCCCGGGAGGAGCCGGGCTGGGGCTGTTCCTGTTTGGTAACTGAAGGGACTGATTATGTGACTGCATGACTGTGAGGGCAGCTGACAGGGGGAGGGGGTTGTGCTCTACTTTCCCTGGCAGGGCTAACAAGAGCACCCACTCCAGCCCAAGAACCCACCGAGGTCTTTCTAAAAAGACTATTATAAAAGTCAAGTAAAGCTGACACAGTCACCCCTGGGCCCGGCCCATGGCCCCCTGCCCAGAGCAGGAGCCCCTCGGTGAGAGTGGGGCCTCACCTGTCTTACCCTCTGTTCTGTGAGGAGGCCTAAGGTCTGCAGAATGTGGACAGCTCCGTACAACCTTGTAGTTCCTCAGTGTTTTACTTTGAAAGGTTTCTTTTTCCTACACACTTGACTCTGAAAAGGTAAAATACTTTCTTTTGAAAAAGCTGTTGTAGGAAACTGGATCACCCTCTCCTGGGCCCAGCTTGGGTCATGCGCCTCCCCTGAGGGGACCTCTGTGACTGAGCGCCAGGCCTGGGTTATCATCAGTCTCACCCAAATCATGTGGCCTGAAAGTTGGGTGTGGCAAAGTGTTTCTCCTGAGGACAATCACTGTGTTGATACCCAAAAGAGGAGGACCCTTTGCAGGGCAGTAACAATTCCCGTATCCATCACAGCGATGCCACTCTGCGTCTGTTCATCCCAAATTACTCACTGTGCCTTCATGTGTTTGCCCACGATGTTCACAAAATGCCTGACCCTGCCTTCTCTGCAGGACAGACTCCACGTCAAAGGTCTCCTCCTCTGTGAATCCTCCTTTACGTTCCCCAGCAGCACCAGGAGCTCTCTTAGATCCAGGTGTGATGGGCTGGGCCATCCCTGCGCTCTCATCAGTACCTGTGCCTCGGCACTCAGCACCGCAGCTGCACGCGGGAGATGCATCGACACCTGCAGAAGAAGTTATCCTTTTTCAGAGAAATCGTGGTGTGCCTTCATGCACCATACTCCGGTGGTCCTGAACTTCCACCTGGTCTGTGTTTCCATTTATAGATAATCATGGGAAACCTGAGTCAGGTTTCTCCACACCAAAGTAGCCGATGACAATTGAGTTCTAGAACCTACAAAAGCCAATTGAACGCATTAGATAGTTTAAATGAACTAACTGTATACTTTTTTGGAATTGTTATTCTCAACGAATGAGACCATGCATGTGGAAGTTCTTTGCAAATGTAACTCATTAGGATAATCACTGATTAGAAACCTTATTCTTAATATTATCACCACCCTTTCTCCTTATCCTTCTGCCCCTCCTTTTCTGGTTGTATCTGTTTTTCTGCTTTCTGCTCTTCCCGCCAAGTCTCCATCACATTTGGGTAAAGCAGGCTGTGGTGGACTGGCGAGCAGACCACGTACTAATTATAGCAGCATCCCCTTGGGCAACGTGGCCTGTGGTGATGTGGGAACACACCATTTAAGGGATAATTCGATCTCTCATTGCAGCCACGGTGTCTTCTGAGAACTTTGTCCACAGTGCAGGAAGAATTGTGGAGAACACTCTCCTCTCTCCCACCAAAGGCAAGCCCTGCCTTTTGCACTGCCCGGGGGACCATTTAGGGCATAGATGTTTGTAGAACAGGAGTTTGTCACTTGGGGAGTGCCTGGGATGGACGTATTTCTTGTCAGTGAACCTCCAAAAGGACAACTGGAGAGAGGCTGGAGGAAAACAACCAAGATGACCCAAAGCCAAGAGGGGACATCAACATGAGAACTGATGTTTTAGTTTGGCAAATCGAAGGCTGGGAATGGATTGGGAACTGTAAAGAGAGGATGACATAAAGTCCCTTAGGGAAGCATGGACACATGAAATAAGTGTTTTGGGAACAATTAAAATAAACTCCTACTTTCATGAGTGGAATGGTGGTTACCAGCGTGTGGGAGGGCAGGGAATGGGAGGTGTTGACCAAAGGATACGAAGGTTCAGTTAGACAGGAGGAATAAGTTTTCGAGATCTGTTGTACAGCATGGTGACCATGGTTATTAATTTATTACGTATTTCAAAATTGCTAAAAGAATAGATTTTAAGATTTTAAATGTTCTCACTACAAAAAAAGTGATGAGAGTGTGAGGTGATGGACATGTTAATTAGCTTGATTATTCCACAAGGTATATACATACATCAAAATATCACATTGTACCCCATAAATATATACAAATATTATTTGTCAATTAAAAATAAAAATTTAAATAAATATATTTCTGCTTTTAAAAGTAGGTGGTTGACAATACATATATATCAAAATTGAACAGTTAGAGATAAATTAATCTTATGTCTTTATCTCCTTTCCCTCCAAAGATCCCACAAATTTTTTTTAAATTACAGACCCATGAGAACACAGAGAATGGAGGTGAGGATGTCAGGGGACAAGAGAGTTCAGCAAATTTTTGGACGATTGAAAGTGGCTGCAGAAGTGGTAACTGAATTAGAGTAAACTAGGACTCAAAAGGGCCTGGAGAGGCAGTGATGGTGACCGAGCAGGTTCTCCCCGAGCAGCTGGGGAAGTGGAGGCAGCAGGTTCTGCAGGAAGCGAGTTTGAAGCATGGGCTAAACCCTAGGGTATTAGGTGAAAGAGATACATGAAGAAATTGCAACTTTAGATCCCCTCCCGATCCCACACAGTCAGGCAACTGTGTCCCTGCATGAGACCGGGGGATTTTTTTCTCTAGAGAAATTTAACTGAGCACCCCCAAATTCAGGGATCCCAGCGACACTAGAGGACAATGTCTGGCTGAAAACAGGGGGATTAAGTGCAAGTCCACATGTTAACAGTAGGGCCCTTCTCTTACCCCATTCCCAGAAAGGGACTATCAGGTATATGTCCCCAGGGTAGAAGACTGGAGGATTCCTCACTAGAAAAAGTGGGCTAGCTCCAGAGAAAAGTCCCAAAATATTGACTTTTCATGGTCTGAAAATGAAATAGCCTGAAAGCAAGGCCCACCTGGCAAATCCCTGCCTCCACACACAGAGCTTACAATCATTTTGACACTTTACTGTTGCATATGACTGGACAGCCCATGATCACCAGGAAATTGCAAAAAGTGTCCCACATGAAAGGGGAAGACCCAAGCAAACAGAAAAAAAAAAAAAGAACTCAAAGGAAATAGAGATAATACAAGAAGAAAATCAGTGCTAATAACAAGGTCAAGAGTTCCGGGCCAGCCACAAAAAAAAAAAAAAAAAAAAAACAGGAATAATCTGAGGATGGCAGAGAGTGCTTAGAAATAAAACATGGGATAGCTAAAACAAAAGACTTGACAAAAGAGTAGGAAAATAAAGATAAATCTTCCAGAAAGTAGAATAAAAAGATACAGAAATGGAAACTGGGAGAGAAAAGAATGAGAGAAGATTACTCAAGGAGCTCCAACGTCTGTGTTCAGCTTCAGAAAACAGAACATAGAGGAAAGTGCATATATTTTAAAAAGTAAGAAAATTTCCCAGAAGTGAAGGACATAAATCTCCAAATTGAAAGTGCCCATTAAATGTCTAATAGAAGGGGGGGAAATAATGAGGCAATATGGAAATAATAATAATAATAATAATACTATCTAGAAAGAAAAATCGTGTCATGTACGAAGGAGTATGAATCATCAGACATTTCGACAGCAGCACCGGATGCTGGAGGAGAGTAGTGCTGGGCACCCAGAGTTCTGAGTGAAAAGTATTTTTATCCTAGAATTCTATACTTAGCCTAAAAAAAAGGGTAAGTGTGAAATGAAGCTATTTTCAAATATGTAAGAACTCAAGATTTCTACCTCCCACACACCTTTTCGTAGGAAGATAGTGAAGGATATGATTCAGTGAAATGAAAGACTAAGCCAAGAATGAGGAACAAAGAGACTCCCGAAAACAGAGGAGCAATCCAAAGGAGGAGACTGATAAAAAGATGTCCTAAGTGACACCTGGGGCCCAGGTGTGGAGAGCAACCCATCCAAATTGGAGCAAGATGACAGAGGGCATAGAAGGGAGACCTCCAGCAGTGTATGTGAGGGGGTAGTGATAAATGATTTGTACATTTGGAAAAAAAAACATTGCTGTATATTTAACAGATATACATAAAGCATTTGGAAAATATTAGCAATAGCTATTTTTAAAAACTAAGCAAAAGAAAAACTATGGCAACTGTTAATTGCAGGAAAAACACAATGTTGGAGGAAATGTAATTAAGCGATACCATTCAGCAGTGGACAATATTTCAGAGCCATAATAATATAACATTGACTATTGATTTAATTTTTAAAATCATACTATATTTATATGGGAATACAAGGGAGGGAAAAATGTAAGAAAACTAAAACCTCAAGTATCACGCAGGAAATCAATAGGTGATGTCTGCAAAGCTCCTGAATATAAGAAAAGGCAAAGCCAAGGCCTGATTGATTCACCAGCAAAAAAGATGCAATGACCACTTTCAGATTTAGTCAGTTTATTACTCATATAGAGAGCAAAAATTAAAATAAGCCAAAAGTGTCAGCTCCCTGTGATCTCTTCCCAGACGCCAAAAAGGATGACGCTGAAACAAAAGGGGCCGAGAGTGAGCATGAGTTGTGGGACACGTGTTGCTGAGGAGCCAGGTTTAGACTGTCACTGAGCAGTTTTACGTTCTTCAGCTCTGTTCTGAGGTCTGAGCCCTTAGTGATTTGAAAAGTGGAAGTGAGGAAGTCTCCTAGATCATCGCCAGAAAGATAAAAGATATGGGATTAAAAAAAAAAATGTCAAGATTCCTATAATAAGAATTCTGGGAGAAAGTAGAAAGGATGACAAAAAGACATCTTTTCAAAGAGATAATGGTTGAGAATTTTCTAGAAATGAAGAAATATAAACACTTTATGATGAAACTAGAAAACATCAAGAAGAAATTAAAATCCTGAAAGCCAAGAGAGAAAAAGAACTGATTACCCAGCGTAGAGCTGGGGCAGGGCAAAAGCCCCACACCTACTCAGAATCCAAAAGGTGATTAGAAACTGTCTCACAACAGCCTTCCAGGGGAGATAGGGAGGTGGGTGGAAGATGGTTTCTTACCAGCTCTTTACAAGCCTTCTACACTCTCAGGGTCTTAGAGGATCACAAGCCTTCCACCAAGACTCACATTAGCTGTGGTTCAATCATTTGCCTGTGTGACCTGTTTGGATATATGCACAGTCACCAGACACCATGGCAGAGCTGTTCCCCTGCAGGATCAAGAAATATCAGTATAAGCATATTATTTAAAAACAAGCAAAAATTATTAGAAGAAAACAGATAAGAGTTGAAAGTAACTATCTCTGGGGAGGGAGACTGTCAGTATGCAGGGAGGGGTAGAGTGCTATGCTTTTACATAAAAGTCTTTGGTTCTATTTGATTCTTTTCAATATACTTTAATAAAAATTAAATTTAGTTTTCCTAAAAGAGGTAATGGAGGGCTGGCCCGTGGCTCACTCGGGAGAGTGCGGTGCTGATAACACCAAGGCCACGGGCTCAGATCCTATATAGGGATGGCCGGTTCGCTCACTGGCTGAGCGCGGTGCTGACAACACCAAGTCAAGGGTTAAGATCCCCTTACCAGTCATCAAAAAAAAAAAAAAAAAAAAAGAGGTAATGGGTGCAGGGATTGGTCACTGGCCCCTCAGAACTTTGGCCTATCACCTGGTCAAGTGAAGCCTCAAGCTACAGCTCATAAAGCACCACACCCCATCTCATCCTTCTCACTTTCTAAAGCCCATCTTCTAGAAGTGGAAATCCTGAGACTCCAGACTGAAGGGACCCAGAAAAAATAAAGTGCCCAGCAAAATAAGGATGGAAGACATTCACTGAAGCATCACAAAGTTTCTTAACAGGGGAAAGAAGAGATCCTGAAAGCCTTCAAAAACAAACAAATGGAATTCTACTCCCAGTGAGACAAGCAAATCAATGAAGGGAATAATAAAGGCATTTTCAACACATGGAAATATTCAAAACATGTTCCTCCCAAGTATTTTCTCTTAGGAAACTGGCCTCTTCCCATGAAGGCAGAAGCCAGGAACACATGGCCCATCCATGAATTGGGGCCACTATATCTCCTCCCACCACTTGGGGTAGAATGGAGCCTAGAACCTGTGCTCCACACAGGTGTGGGGTATAGATCTGTGCTTTCTAAATTGTGTAAAAACTCTACACATGGACAAATAATGAAAGTTTCCAGAATCAGTGTATCCAATGATATTTGGGCAAAAATAATCACTAAATGGTCCCATAAGGAGGCCTCTCCAATCCAGAGTTTTCAGAAGAAAACTCCCACAGAAAATAAATTTCTAGAGAAAATGAATTAAAATACAAGAATTACAGAACAGGGCTAGACGGTTAGCTCAGCTGGTTAGAACACGGTGTTGTAATACCAAGGTCAAGGGTTCTTACTGGCCACCTGCAAAAAAGCAAAAACAAGAAAAAAAGAATTACAGAACATATGCCTGTAAGGAAGAGCAGCACCAAGAAAGATCTACAACCTCAAAAGTCTAGGAGAGTGGAGGAAGAAAAAAACAACAACAAAACAATGAACTGTTTTTTAAAAAAAGAAAAGAAAGAAAAAGAAAAACAACTCTACATAAAATAAGGTGGCCCCCAGTAATTCCTTTCGTTTGGACAAAAAAAGCTGTTTTTTAAAAAAAGAAAAGAAAGAAAAAGAAAAACAACTCTACATAAAATAAGGTGGCCACCAGTAATTCCTTTCGTTTGGACAAAAAAGATTATGGCCACAATTCCACAGAAACTGATTAACTCAAAATACCTATAATGACCTTTAGAAAGAGAGGTACATCTCCAAAAGAATTATGGATTCAGCTATGGGCATACAGAGCCAACTGGAATCATTTTTTTTTTTTTAATGACAAAGTTTTTGAGAGAATTGCATTGTTTCTTAACCACAACGGTTTGAGATGTGAAATGTGAAATGACCTTTGAGCCCCAGCTTCCTGCATTTGCATGCACCTGAGAGTGAGCTAATAAGATTTGAAGGATTGTTTGTTAGCACAGAAAAGCTGATTAATACATTATGGAGATTTTCAAACATATACCAAAATAGAGAAAAGAGTAAATGAAGCTTCGTATATCCATTACTCAACTTAAATCATTATCAACTTGTAGATGATATTGTTTCAACCATATCCCTACCCACTCTCCCCTACTTTGTCTTGAACTATTTTGAAGTCCAAGATCTCTTATCATTTAAACTATTTCAGAATGCACCTCTAAATTTTAAGGCTTCTCTTTAAAAATAATCATGATGTCATTATCACACTTGCAAATTTTTAACATTAATTTTTAAATATCAGATTGCATTTACTTTATGTATATCTGTCTCTTTTAATTTGTATGTTCCTTATCCTTTTATTGTTGCAATTTTATAATGAGCTGGGTCATTTTCTTGTAGAGTTTCCAGAGTCTAGATCTTGTCTCTTCATAGCGTTGTTTACATCTTTACATATGTTCTTTGTCCCGTATATTTCCTGTGAATTAGTAGCTAGATATGGAGTTTTGTTCTGATTCAACTTCTGGCAGGAATACTTAATAGATTGTGTTGCATGCTTCCATAGGGAAGCACATTATATACAGATGTCTCTCTCCGTGATCTTACTGGCCATTGATGATCATTGCCTAAGTCCATTGCTTTATTTGGAATTTGCAGAATGTTGATATTATAAATATATTATTCCTTCTCCATTTATTAGCTGGAATACTTCATCAACCTTTTGATCACCTTGAGATACAGTTTATATAGGAAAGATAGGTAAATGCTCAATCCTTTTCTTTTACCAATTTTCAGAATTATGAGCTGGTTCCATAGCATCCTCCATCCTTTTCTAAATAATACTATTGTTGACTCTTGGATTCTAATGTATTTTATGTGTTTTAATCTGCTGCAGTTATTCTATTTTTTATTAATTAACATTTTTAATTGACAAAAATCATATATATTTATTGTGTACAACATGATGTTTTGAAATATGTACGAGGATACTTCAAAATTTCATGGAAAAATAGAATTAAAATATAATACAAATCATTCCATGAACCTTTTGATGTATCTTTGTATACACTGCAGAATGGCTCAATAGCACTAATTAACATATGCATTACTTCACATACTTGTCATTTTTTTGTGGTGAGAACACTTAGAATCTACTCTCAGCAATTTTCAATAATAAAATACATTGTTATTAATTATAGTCACCATGTTGTACAATAGATCTCTTAAACTTATTCTTTGTATCTAGCTGAAATTTTGTTTCCTTTTACCTACATCTCCCCAACCTACTCACCCTTCCCAGCCCCTGGTAACCACAGTTCTACTCTACTTCTGTGAATTTGACTTGTTTAGATTCTACATAGAAGTGAGATCATGCAGTGTTTGTCTTTCTGTGCCTGGTTTATTTCATTTAACATAACGTCCTCCAGGTTCATCCATGTTGTTGCAAATGACTAGATTTCCTTCTTTTTAAAGGCTGAATAGTATTCCATTGTGTATATATCCACAGTTTTTTATTCATTCATCCATTGATGGACACAGGTCCATTCCATACCTTGGCTATTCTAGATAATGCTGTAATAGTTACCTACTGATGCTTAATTATCCCATCTTTGGCCAGTGGGAGTCTCTTCAAGTTGGTGCTGCACTTCTTTTGACATGACCCTAATAGTCTTTGGCAACTTCCTTCTATCTGCCTTGACAAATTTTTCAAATTTGTAATCTATAATGCAAATAGGATAGGATAATGTACAACATATGCATGGGAAAATTTCCCCAAAGAGCCCTGATTCTTTTAGTGGGACATGGTATTTAGAAATCACAATCTGGGGGGGCCGGCCCGTGGCTCACTCGGGAGAGTGTGGTGCTGATAACACCAAGGCCACGGGTTCAGATCCCATATAGGGATGGCTGGTTAGCTCCCTGGGTGAGCGTGGTGCTGACAACACCAAGTCAAGGGTTAAGATCCCCTTACCGGTCATCTTTTAAAAAAAAAAGAAAGAAAGAAATCACAATCTGGGGGCTACAGGTGTTCATTGTTACTGGGTTGATTTTTGTTTCTAGGTCTTCTCAGTTGATTCCATCAAGAAATAGGTCATTTTAAATTGATGATAAGGCCATACTTACACTTCCTATTCAAATTTAGGATTTTTGCTTAACTTATTTGATTTTTATATTTGTATCTCTTTTCCCTTATACTGAAAGTCTTGGATCCCACTGATGTTAACATAATTGTGTATTTGCTTCATCCTACCTATATATATTCATACAGTTTTAGAATAACAATATCAATAATATTACTAACAATACGATACCAAAGAGAGTTTAATATTTTTGCAGAGCTTGGTGGTTAGCTCTGTTTGTCAGAGCACAGCCTTGTAACACCAAGGTCACATGTCTGGATCTCCATATCCTCCAGACGCAAAAAAAAAAAAAAATTGTTGCACGGTTTTTGGTCATTGCTCCATAGGATATGTCCCTCAATAGTCGTATTCTCAAATTACTGTGTTGTAGAGTCTCTTGAACAATTCCCTGAATTTTGCCCGCAACTTGATACATCATTACCATTTGTCTTTAAGATTGCTTTTTCCATTTTAATTGTTTTATAATTATGTATGATACGTACAGAGTTCCAAAGTCAAATCTCTACATTCTTCTGTACAGAGAAGTCTAGCTTCTATCCCTGATTCCTCTACTTGGTTTCTTTATTTAGTTAATTAATTAATTTTTATGAAGATTTTTTCTTTTTCTTTTTCCCTAGTTTTATTGAGGTTCAGTTGCCAAATAAAAAATGTATATATTTAAGGTATACAATGTGAGGATTTGTTACATGTATACATTGTAAAAGTATTACTACAATCAACTCAACTAACACATCCATCACCTCGCAGTTACCATTTTTTGTGTGTGCTAAGAACACTTAAGATCTACTCTGTTAGCAAATTTCAATAATACAATACATTATTATTAAATATAGTCATCATGCTGTACATTAGACCTCCAGAACTTATTCATCATATAACTAAAAGTTTGTACTTTAACCAACATCTCCCTATTTCCTTGACCCTCCCCCCCATTTTTTTTTAACGTCTTTTTTTTTTTTTTTTTGGTGGCTGGCAGTATGGGGATCCAAACCCTTGGCCTTGGTGTTATAACACCACACTCTAACCGACTGAGCTAACTGGCCAGCCCTGTTTATTTACTTGTGGTGTTATGATTTATTCTTCTGCTTTTTTATATATAAGCAAATGCACACACACATAGATGAATACCTCTTTCTTAATAAATTGTAGCATACAATACATATTTTCTCCATCCTGCTTTTTCATCGTAAAAACTTATGCTGGAAACCACTCTATAGCCTCATATAGAGATGCCCCTCATCCTTTTTCACAACTGCACAGTACTCCACTGTGTAGATGGACCTACCATAACTGATTCAATCAGTCCCCTATTGATGGGCAAAATAAAATGGAATTTAGGGCCGGCCCGGTGGCGCACTGCGCTAGTGCGCCGCTTGGGAAGCGCGGAGGCGCTCCCACCGAGGGTTCGGATCCCACATACAGACCGGTTCCCGCTCACTGGCTGAGCGAGGCGCGGGGGCAACGCCGAGGGTTGTGATCCCGTTGCCGGTCCCGGTCTGGTACGGGGGCGACACTGAGGGTTGCGATCCGTTGCCGGACACGGAAAAAGACAAAAAAAAAAAAAAAAATGGAATTTAAAGTAAAAGGTGTTACAAGGATCAAAGTGGGACATTTCATGCTGATAAAAGCAACAATTCACCATGAAGATATAATAACTGGGAATTTCAGTGTACTTAACAACACAGCCTTTAAATATATAAAGCAAAATCTGACAGAGTTACAGAGAGACCTATTGGCCTCAGGCCTTTTCTTTCTCTTTCTAGACTAAGTTCCTGAAAGGCCAGGAGTGTGGCACATTTTTACCACTGTAGCCCCAGTATCTAGCACATGCCTGGCATATAGACAGGCATGATAAATGTTTATTAAATAAATGAATAGGTGGCAGAGGTAGGAATTATATAACCTTTATATTACTGGGAAAAAACAGAAGCCCAAAGATGGCCAAGAAACAAGTCAGTGTCAGGTGGATGTAGGCTCCCTAAACTTCTAGCCTCTTAGTGAGGGCTCTGGCCTCACGCTCCCAGGGACCCAAAATGAGCTGTCAAAAACAAAACTGACCATGTCCCTCACGTGTAAAAAACAGATGATCTTTGGGAGTTGTATAAGCAAAGCAGTATGAATGGGAGCTGCTTGGAGTTCTTCATCTGAGGGTGTCAGAGCCGGGCTGGGGGGCCAGAGCACATAGGATGGTGGGGAGTAAGAGTGCCACCGGCACCAGCTCTTCCCTCCTGGGCTTCCACCCCACAACTCCAGACTCAGCTGGTGCTCAGGTGACCCTGGAAAGGCGTCTGTGCTTCCCACCCTTCTCTACCATGCCCTACAGAGTGCAAGCTGGCTTTGTGGAGCAGAAAGCTTCATCCTGGGGAGGGCGTGAAGGGGAGGAGGTGGGAGGGTGTCGTGGGGAGAGGACAGTGCAGAAGGGCAGGGGGATAACAGATGAGGCTAAATTAATTTTGGAAACCATTAAATCTTTGAAAAGAGAGAGTGTTTTCAGCAGGGACAGTGAATCACTGTGATTTGCAGAAACAGGCACAAAGCAATTAGCCATCTGGATGCTGTGGCTTCCAGCCCCCCAGCGGAAACTTCAAGCGAGCGGAAGGCTGGTCATTACACAGCCCAGGCCCAGCACTCCAGGCCCCACAGATCACTGTGCCTCCAGCCAGCTCGGAGCCCAGAGGCCTAGGACAAAGGGCAAGTTGGCGAGAGACACAGAAAAATGGGCAGGAAAAGCAACACCAGCCACAGGGAAGCAGTACTACCTCCTTCTTCCTGTGAGCTTCCCTCAGAATCCGTCACGACTGAGTGAGCAGTTCACTCACTCGACAGGCACTTATTAATCACCTCCTATCTCCCAGGCCTGTGCTAACACATGCATTATGTCATCTAAGCCTCACAACACGCATAGGAGGAGTTCCACCCACTGCACAATTCCCAGCGGACCCATCACATGGTACTCAAAGCCAATAGCACTCTCTGGAGTTATAAAGCAGAGTAGCTTTGCCTGAGGGAGATTATTGTATTTTCTTTCTTTTTTTTTTAATCAGTGAAATAAAAGCAAAAAAAGATTAAGTGAATTTGCTCAAGGTAGGTAGCAAGACCGAGCGTTGAACTCAGAATTCTGTGCCTTTTCATCCATGTTTGCAAATTGCTGCTCTGTCCAGTTCGTAAAGTTGTGAGAACCAAATAATACTCATGGATGTAAAAGGGTTTTACAAACTATAGAGCACCAAACACAGCTGAGCATTTTTCTTTTTTTCCTGGCCTTGTTCTGTGAGAAGGATCAGCTGAGCTATTCTTATAGTTACCCCAGCATTCTCCTACCCTCATGACCCTAAGGTGCTGCCCCTCGGTGTGTTTCTAGAAACTACTAGGGAGTATTGGACAAGCCCGTCAAGGAAAAGTGTCAACAAGCTTTTCCAGGAGAATGTACAATAGACCAAAAAGAGAGCTTTGCTGGAGGAAGCCTGATTCTACTGTACTGTACTGTACTGCGATTTACAGATTCAGAAGGTCTTAGCACTGTTCTCCATCAATTTCCACCACGTGGGGCAGAAAGGCCACATGGAGCAAAACACTGCCAGAGGGAGCCTACTTCCAAGGAAAGAGAGAAGCCAGGAGAGAACACCACCTGGAATGACCAGTGTCCCCATGCAGAGGTACGCGTGTCCTCTCACCTGCCGAAGTTAGCTGTGGGACCACTGAGCAGTCCTTTCTGATCCACTCCAGACCCTCAGCCAAGAGGAGTTTAGCCCAGCTCAGGACTCAGTGGTGGCCTAGAAGGACCCAGACTTTGACAGCCAAGGGGTTTTCAATTGCTGTCTACATCTGCCGTCCATGCAGCTGCTGCTGAGAATGCCAGATCTCCCACAAGCACAAAGCCAAGGAGAGGGCAAAGAGCCTGGACCACTGAGGCCAGTCCTCTCGGGGAGAATCCCAGACCTGCCTCTCCCTGGCTGTGACCTGGGGCAAGGTGGTTGACCTCTCTCCTTGTTTTTTTCCTGCCTCAGGGTTGATGGTGAGATTTGAATGAGCTCACAGATGCCCTTGGGGAACAGGCAGGTACCTGAAGAGTGCAGAATTTAAACAATAAGGAGGGTGAGAACTTCAGTCATTGCCAGGTCCAGAGAGGCTTCCTACCGTGAATGTAAGCTCAGCACTGTAGATCTTTTCATCTGTCGAGAAAGCCCAGAAATCTGGTTTTTTATGTGAAAGTTTCCAATTTTCAAGTCTGTGAGGACAGAACACAGCATGTCTGCAGGTTGTCAGGGTGTGAACTCAGATGACTATGACCTTCCTGCAGGTCTCTTGGCACACTGCCTGTTCCAAGTACTAGTCTCCTTCCTCCTCTCCCCATTTGACATCTTCCCGGCTGGCTCCTATGGCCCTGCCTTTCCTTTGGTGGTGTCTGTCACCCATATTGTAAAGCGGGCTGGGGTCACCTCAGCCCTGGGGTGGCCACAGGGCCCTGGGACTGAGGGAGGGTAGGTCTGCTGACCTCTGAGGACAGATTTTCTCAGCAGAAGCAGGCTGGGTACAGGACTGCCACCTGGGAGCCCCACTGAGCCCCTTCCCCAAGAGCGGCAGGGAAGGTGAGGAGCAGAGACCTTCAGCCACAAAACGAATGAATGAATGAACGAACGAACAGATGAGTAAAGGCACGAAGAGCCACCCCGCTGCAGGCAGAACTGGGGTCGGCAGCTGTGGGGCGGGGTGGGAGATCCGGGGGGCTCTTGTGACTCATGCTGGGGAGCGCCCAGAAGTCCTGTCGCTGAGGTCGGCGGGGCGTCCCTGCGGCTCAAACCTGCGCCTGCTCTGGGTCTCCACCTCGTGCCTCCTCCCCCGCGCCTTCCAGAGAAGCGGCCGCCGGAAGCGGGGCGCGGGCGGGGTGGGCTCTTGCATCAAGGCCCTT
>NW_007728442.1:216443-233571 GCF_000696425.1 Galeopterus variegatus | reverse complement strand
CCCAGCGCGGCCGCCGCGCTCCCCGCCCGCCCTTCCCGGACGCCCCGGCGGCGCGGGCGCACCTCTGCCCGGGCCGGCCCGCCTGTGAGGCCCTGCGTGCTCCGGGAAGCGCGCGCCCCCGAGACGCGCCCCCGCGCGCTCAGGCCTGGGGGAGAAGCCCCCCCCCACACACACACACACACTCTCTCTGGGCACTTGCCATAAAAGCTCCGCCCCGGGTCCAGGTCTGCGGTGGGTCCCCTCAGCTGCAGGGGGCGCCCTTCCGCCCCTGCCGGCATTGGGGGGGGCCAGGGCTTCTGCCCCGCCAAGTCCCCTCCTCCGCGTGTGCAGCTACGAGACTTGACCTCGGTGCCCACTAAATGGACCAGGCTTGAAATTCATCCACCCAAACCCCCGATAAACCTAAGCTGAGGGACATTTCACAAAACCACAGAAGATGGGGACTGGAGGAGACTGAAGAGACATGACGACTAAACGCCCTGTGTGCTCCTAGATTGCATCTGGATCAGGGAACAAACAACATTGCTGCAAAGGACATAATAGGCAAAATTTGAACATGGACTATATAAGAGATAGAAATATTGTATCAACGTTAAATATCCTGAATTTGATCATTGAAACGTGGTTACGAAAAAGAATGTCCTTGGTTTGTTTTCTCTGAAATATTTAGAGATAAAGGGGCATGTCTGCAACTTACTCTCAAAATGGCTCGGAAATAATAATTTGTACATTATTATTCCTCAAATCGTTAAGTATACAGTTATTGTATGACCTAGCAATTCCATCCCTAGGTATATGCCCAGAAGAAATGAAAACACGCGTTCACACAATACCTTGTACACAGATGTTCAAAGCAGCATTATTCAAAATAGCCAAAATGTAAAAGTAACCCAAATGTCCATCAACGGATAAATGGATAACTAAAATGTGATAAATCCACATACTGGGCTGTTATTCAGCCATAAAAGGGAGTGAATACTAATACCTGCTACAATATGGATGAATCTTGAAAACATTATGCTAAGTAGAAAAGTCAGTCACAAAGGACAACATATTGTATGATTCCATTTATATGCAATATCCAGAACAGGCACATCTATAGAGACAGTAGAGTGGTGGCTGCTTAGCACCAGGGTGAATGGATATGGGGAGGTGACAGCTGGAGGGTACAGGGTTTCTTTTTGAGGTGATGAAATGTTCTAAAACTGAGTGTGGTGATGTTGTACGTATCTGTGAGTATACTGAAAACCACTGAACTGTACACTTTAAGTGGGTGAATTGGACGGTATGTGACATTCCTCAATGCAGCTGTTATAATAATAGCAATATTATGTATATATGGAAAGAAAAAGAGAGTGACAAAGCAAAGGCAGCAAAACATTAGTGATTGTGGAAACTGGGAGGAGGATATTCAGAACTTTGCTGTACTACTCTTATATCTTTCCTAAGCTTGAAATTATTTCAAAATTAAAAAGTTGGTTTTTGAAAAAAGAGAAATTTACACATCTACCCATCTTCCATCTAGAAGCTAGTTACGGAGAGGTCGAGGTACAGGCCTTGGAGTCTGACCCGCTGGGCTCCAGGCTCAACTCCACGATGTATTTACGAATTGTGTCACCTCGAGTGAGTTGCTTAACTTCTCTGGGCCTCAGTTTGCTCATCTGTGAAATGGTAATGATGCCAATAGTAGTTACCAAAGAGAACTTTCGTGAGGATTAGAGACAGTCCACATCAAGCTCTTCATTTTATGTGGTAAATGCTCAACAAATGTTAGCTATGATTCACTCAAAAACAATTTAAAATAACTTATTGTTTCCTTTCTTACTATAAAAGTAATACATGCTTATTATAGAAATTTTGGAAAATGCAGATATGAAAACAAGGAAATAAAAATCACCTGAAATCCCCTAAATTCTGTGAAAATTACTGTTAACATTTTGAGATATATACTTCTGGACTATGACATATTTACAGTATACATAATACAATATTTAGCATATTGCACATATTATTTTTTTAACCTGCTTTTTCACTGTACATAACAGACATCTATTGAATATTGGAGAGACTTATTAGCCAATAATTAAATGACTTATTAGGCAATAATTGGAGAGGACAATTTGATAAAAGCCACATTGAAAAAAAAAAAGAAGGGCCTGCCCAGCCAGCATAGAGATGTTGGAAGGGCTTTTCAGAGGTTCTTAATGGGTAAAGAGACGTTTCAGACAGAAAAATGGGGAAGGGCTGTCTGGGCAGACCAGCTGGGGCATGTTCATGGACTGTTTCAGTAGGTGGATTATAGTAGGAGGTGGGGTGGGACAGCAGTGTGGCTGTGACTAGATGACAAGGGGCCTTAAATGTCATGCCAGTGTTTCTGGAGTACAGCACAGCCTTCAAGGGTTAGAACAGATCTCCAACCTTCTGACTCTCCCTCTTACAAGACAGTATTTAGAGTCCCAGACTTTGAAGACAAATTGGCTGAGTTCAAAACCTATCTGTGCCCCTTACCAACTGTGTGACCTCGGGCAAGTTACTTAACCTCTCTGAACGCTGATTTGTCATGCGAACCATGGAAAACATAATAGAACTGATCTCTCTGAGTTATGGTGAGGATTAAATGAATTTACAGCATACGTAACGTGTTTACACAATACCTGGCACATAGTATGCGCTAAGTATTTGTTACTATTTTTCACCTACCATCACCTCAGCCTTCTCTTCTAGCAGCTGAATCATCAGTTATTTAACCCCAAGAAAGTGTAATAAAGAGTAAGGTGGAACGCTCAAGGCCCAGGAGATTGCAGAAGTGGGGGGCTGTTTGCAAGAGCCAGAGCCAGGAGCCCCCTTCCAGCCAAGCCCAGGAGTGGGGGGAGGTCAAGAAAGGAGCCTCCTTACTGACCACTTCCAGGGGGCCATGACTAACACCTGGTGCCCCACCCCTCCCAACAGGAAGGCATCCCCCAGGGCTGGGGCTGGGCCCACACAGCTGCCTCTTCTCTTGAGGAGAAAGCTGTGATGGGAATCTTTTTCTCTAGGGAGGAAATGGGCAGAGAATGACATTTGTGTCCTCATGAGTATGCAAATCATCTCAGGAGACAAATGATTTTTCAGGAAAACACATCCTGTTCCCTCCAGCACATTTCCCTTGACGTCGGGGGGAACACGTAGGGTGGTCAGGGTCAGAGCAACAGTTCAGGGAGCTCTTCACCAACTGGCCCCATCCCTGAGGAGCCAGCAGGGTAGTAGGGAACGGAGGTTAGGCTCGGCAGTCCCAGGCTTAGCAGTTGAAAGGGAACAGGTCCAGGGACCACAACCTCCCGAGCGGGGTTCTCCCAGCTGATAAGGGGGTGGGGTGGCAGGTGAGGCCTGGTACAGCAGCGTCTGGGGCCAGGAGTTCTGGCTTCTAGGGCTGGCTCAGCCTTTAACCCACAGTGTGACCTTAGACAAGTTGTTTCCTTCTCTAGGGCTGAGTTTCTTGGTCTGTAAAATGAGAGGGTTAAATTAAATCAAGTGTTTGCAACTTGGGATACACAGACCTTTAAATCATAAATGAGTATCAAGGGATTGGTGCTGTCCCTCAATTGCATGAAAAATTCGGTGCATGTATATTTTTCTGAGGAGTTGTGCAAAGTTGTGCAAAGCTAATATAGTTGACAGAAGGATCTGTATCCAGACAAAAGTTTAGGTGGTCTTTGAGGTCCCTTGAGCTGGGTGCTGGGTAGATGGAAGCTTCTCAGGGACCCTTGCAGGGTCCCTTATAACATCAGCATAGCATAGTATCTGGTACAGAGTAGATGTTCAACAGTTGTTGAACAAATGAACGACACTCATCAAATGCTGGGTAATGACCGCGGCTAGGGGTGGAGGTGGATGTTGGTTCAGGGTCACGGCTGTGGGAGTGAAGTGGGCCAGTGATAACAGGGCTAGTGAGGGGCAGGGCGGTGGGGAGTAAAGGAAAGCATCCTGGAATCTGCTCAGTTCAGGGGCTGTCTGGCTTGGGTTTCTAGTCTCTACCAGGCACGCACCCTCTGGCTCCCCTTGGCTACTTATGGAAGATTTAGCCAAGCCAAACCCAGCTCAAGGTTCAACAGCTAAATCAGTTTGGTTGCAGCAATTAAAATTCTCAAGTTTCTCCAACCAGGAAATCCATCAAGCCTGAAGAATGTGGCCTAGTCTCTGGGGGTAAGTGGAGCTAGTATTGCACAGGAGTGAGAGTAAAAGCAGAGTCGTCTGCCTCCTCATCCAGGACATCTCCAGCCCCAACTGCCCCCTGCTCCCTTCCTTCTGGCACTGTCCCCACTTGCACTCTTGGCTTAATTCTGTCACCTTCTAGCATCTCTGAGCTCCCCCTCTCCGCTCATACCCTCTCCTTTTCCTATAAATATACACTGGTTTCTACACTGTTGTCTCCCATCCTTAAAATGCCTTCCCAAGTTTTTTCTACCTAGGAAAATGCTTGCAATTTGCTCTTAGGTGAAAAAAAAAAGAGGAGAAGATACAAAACTGTATCTCAACAATCTCAACTCCAAAATATAAAACCTATAGAAATAGACATACACAAATGTAATATTTTAATGTTTGCTCTTTCTTAAGACCATTCTATTTCTCCCCTTCTGCTATAAAGGAAATATCTTCGGGTGAGAGGCATTCGGGGAACTCAAGAGCAAAGGAAGCACAGAGGCTGGGGGTGTCTGCATGGCAGGGAGGCCCCTAAGGGGCATAAGCACTTGGTCCAAGACACAGAGGGCCTCGGGTGGGTACAGACCTGGTTGAAGGAAGCACATCCAGCCACCAAGAGTCTGCATGGCAGGGAGGCCCCTAAGGGGCATAAGCACTTGGTCCAAGACACAGAGGGCCTCAGGTGGGTACAGACCTGGTTGAAGGAAGCACATCCAGCCACCAAGATCCTGGGAAGGCCAGGCCTGGGAAGAAAGGTTCCAGCTGGTCAGGCCCTTTGAGGCAGGACCTCAGCCCTTTGGAAGGAGGTGATGTAGGACCAAAAGGATCTAGTTCCCCTGGAAAGGGGTGACAGGGCTGGTCTCTGGCCTGGGGCTCATACCTAAGGCTTCCTTGCCTGGAGAACTGGAGCAGACCAGCTGTTCCCCCAGGACATGAGGGGGATGGGAAAGAGGATAGGGACTCCCAATCCTTCTCAGGGCTCACCCCAGCAGTCTAGATACATACAGCTGGGGACATCAAGGGTGGGGGAAGCCTCCTCTCCCTTCTCAAGGGAGAACTGGAAGCCTTTCCAGCCTCATCTGTTTCTGGAAACATTCTCTTTCCAGAGCCCCACAGGCCTCCATCCAATGGCACCCGTGTTAACACTGCCAGGGTCTCTCTTCCTGCAACCCTCTGCCTCCTTGGCTTTCCTGGCCTCAAGTTCCCCGTTGCTGTTCCCCTCAGACCACCCCTTCTTCCTTCACTGTGCCCTTTACAAACCTTTCCTTTCTTGCTGCGGGAACCCCCCATGCCTCATCCCTGGGACTCTGTTCTTCTTTCTCTATGGTGGGCTCCCTCAGGAAAGTTAGCCCTCTCAGGGTTTTTACTGATGCTTCTGCATCTACGACGTAATGCACAGTAGACAGCCATGTACACCCCTGGGTAAGGGATAGGTTTTTTATAATATCATCCTCATTTTGCAGATGAGGAAAGGACTCAGGTGAGTTAGATGACCTGCCCAAGGGTCTCCCACCGTAGGTAACCTGGCCCTTTCCACACCTTCTCTTCCATTGCAGCCCCATCTCTCGCAGCTGATCTGCGTGGCTATCACAGAGGCTAAGAGAGCATCTGCAAACTCTCTGTAGCCTGGAAAGAAAGCACCACTCAATCATGACCGACTGGGCCAAAGACACTCCTCCTGCCCAACCCCATGCCACGTCCAGGTCATTGTCAAGCTGTCCCACGTGTGTGTTGTGGCCACTCCCTGACCTGACTTGAGCGTTGGCCTTGGGAGGAGTCCCGAGCTGGTG
This sequence comes from Galeopterus variegatus, assembly GCF_000696425.1. Taxonomy (NCBI): domain Eukaryota; kingdom Metazoa; phylum Chordata; class Mammalia; order Dermoptera; family Cynocephalidae; genus Galeopterus; species Galeopterus variegatus. The sequence continues at coordinate 227,602 of NW_007728442.1, read as the reverse complement.
ATTTGACTCCCTCTTCTTTTCTCCCTCTGCCCCTGCTGAGAGCACTGAGGGAGGACTGGCCTTTGTCAGCTCTCCTCATTTGCAGATTATTCGAATAATCATAGACTATAGTACTGACATCTCCATTTAACCAATGTCTATTAAGCTAAGCATCTACTGTATACCCAGAACTTTCCTGGGTTCTAGGGATATAGCAGCGAGCAGAATATGTAATAGAAATAGAAATAGAAACTGTAATAGAAATACATTGAACAAAGTATTTCAGCCTTGGATGACACATATTTAATTAAACCCGTGAAGACAGCGAGGCCCAAATGCTTTCACTATAGAGGACACATTGTTTGTCTTCCCGGAACAGCACCTCCCTTCTTGGGGGGATCTGCCCCTTCAACACTCCAACGTCTCGTTATGGGAGAAGCTGCCAATTGTGTGTACTGCTCCAGTGTTCCCAGACTGGGCCAGTCACAGATCTCTAGGGGTCCCCTGGCCACAGTGATTGGTCTAGGAATAGTCACTTGATCCAAGTTGAACCACTCAGAATGCTTGCATAGCTTTTCCTTTTACATTTTTTAAATTAACTTTAAATGTACAAATTATACACGAATAAGTTATCAACAAAAGAATTCAAATCTGACAGTCTCTTTCAGTCTCAACCCCTCAACTTCACTGGAGGTAACCAAGGTAATTTGGTGTGAATCCAGACCTTTTTCTATGCATTTGCATATGTTTAGAAATATATTGTAAGCATACACTTAGAAATATCTATTATTATTTCAAGGTTTTGTTTTTGTTTTTGTTCATGCTTGAGTGATACCACATTGTATGGATCATTCTGAAAATTACTTTTTTTCATTTACCAAGATGTCTTAAGGGTTTATGCTAGTACATACTTCATTCTTTTTAATAGTTTCCACATTTTCAGAGAATAAAATATACCATGGTTTCAAGACGGGCATTTGGGTTATTCCTAATTGTGCGCTACAAATAATACTTCAAATAACATCCTGGCATGTTTTCTTATGCACATGTGTGAGAGTTACTGGTCTGGATTTTGAGAAGTGGCACCATCAGATGAATAGCAACCACATTTAAAATCATAATAGAAACTGCCAAATTTCCCTCCAAAAGGGTTGGGAAACTGTATGCTCCCTCCAGTGGTGCATCAGAGGATTAGCGTCTCCATTTTCCCATTCCTTCGCCAGTCCTTGAGAGAACCAAAGTTTAACATTTTTGAAATCTGAAGACTGAACAATGGTTTGTTGCTGTTTGCTGGAGTCTTCCAAGTGGAGCTGGTGAGGAAGAGTTCTCTCCTCTCTGGCCCTGGGGCCATGGAGCCTCCCAGCCCTGAGAGCTGGTGGATGAACTGACACCTAGAGGGAAGGACGGTGGGTGCTGAGGGGCCCCCTGAATCCAGCTCTTTCCTCCCTGCTGTCTCCACAGTCCAGTTATGTGAGCCAACACCTTGCCCTTTGGAGCTCAAGCTGATTAGTGTTTTGTGTTTCTGTTACTTTTAGCCAAAAGATTCAACTTATGATTTAAACGTATAAATGACCATTGTTTCTATCATCCTTGAATTCACAAAGTTTACACTAATTCTCTATTCTCTCTCTATGTTCTCTGTCCCCTCCCTTGCTCACCCCAGGCATCATATTCAGGGGGTTCAGATCACCCTTGAGGTCCCTTTCAGGAAGGGACGAGCAGAGCAGGAACAAAGCCCCTGGGAACAGCGGATGGAAGGAGCGTTTGCCTGACGCTGGTGGAATCTTCCAGAGTGAACACAGACACTCTTGGAACCCAGTGTCTCTGCCTGGCCTCGTCAGAGATGGCCTCAGATAGGTCAATGTCTCTGTCTTAAGAGAGAGAAAAAAGAAAAGGAAAGGAAGAGGAACACAGCAAAAATGAAAAGACCCAGTGGGAGAATCTGCCCTCCTTTTTTGTTTTTAATTATCATACCCCCTAACATTGAGTGAAAACTCATTTTGTTAAAAATCTGCATAGCAGTTGCAGCTTCTTAGAGACAGACACAACACAAACACATAAACACAGGCTGTCAGTGTTCTTTTGATGGTAGTGTGTGTTTATTGTTTCATTAACAAAAGAGTGCGAATATGGTGCTAAGTGACATCCACTCCAAACTAAAAGGGGAGCAGCTCAACATTTACTCCCATAGTGACATGATCACATGTGAAACACTGAGGCCCAGTCCTCCCCTGGCTGATCTAGCAGTGAGAGGAAGGCACTGACAAGTGATATCTCTGATTGACGTGGCCCATGGTGCTAGAGAGTTTTGAGTACAACCCTTTTCAGATACGAGTTCATCTCACCTGCAATAATTCTGAGAAGCAGAAATGGGGTAGAGACAACACTCCCATTTCAGAAAGGAGGAACCCTGGAGACAGAGGCTGTGTCTTTCAAGGACAAACAGTGAGAGAGCAGCAAGAAAAAGCCTTCCCTCCCAAGAATTAGATGTCTGCAGGAAACCTGCTGGAGAAAAGCTGGCCAGGCTGGGAGCCAGGGGCAGCAAGTGGAGGGAGGGAAGTGGGCACCCAAGATGGTTGCATGGATGGTCAAGAGAGACATCATGTCTACTGAGATTCATGTGACAATGTGTCCTCTTCTCATGACCCAGTATATCTTCAGTAAAATTAACACTGTGCCCCCCATGTTTGGTAGGAAAGGACTTTTTTTTCAGTATAGGGGCTGATTTTTGCATTATACCTGCCGGGGTCAAGAGGGCCAACTCACCCGTGAGAGAGCCGTCTATGAGACACCCATATATGCATATTTGCTTTAGTCACTGCCACAGCCCCAGCGTCTAGAATGGTGTCAGTCACGTCGTGGATGCTCAGAAAGTATTTGTGGAATAAACACATACAAATCTTTACATCTGCAATCTCTGCCACACACTCCTCTGTGTCTCCCTTCTTGAAAGTCTGGTTCACAGAGACTCTGCAGTGGCTGGCCCGCTCATACCCAGCACTTGACTCCCAACACGTAGCTGAGGTCCCTGGGTTTTAGAGCCTTCCTCTAGGTTACTCTAGGGTCCCTCCCCACCCACAGCCCCCACAGCACCCTGTCCTGCTGCCCCAGGCGGGTCCTCACCAAGATTCCGCTGCCCACTCCTTGTCTGGGCGTGGGTAGAGATAAGATGCGTAGCTAGCTTTGTGTTTTGCCTGTGGCCAGGGCAGGGCCATGGACTTTTCGGCTGGTTCTTAAAGCAAGGCTTCAGGCCAGCCCCCTACAGTGGAAATGGAGGACTTCACCCAGAGCACCAACTCCCTGGGTTCTTGAAGTTACAGCATCATTTATTCATTTATCACTTTTCTCTGAGCTAGGGTTGAAGCCTGAATGCTCACTTGTGTTAGGATATGTGACTACGGCAAAGAATTAGTGTCTCTCAGCCCCAGTTCATTCATCATAAAGGAGGTGGGAAACAGTGGAAAATATCATCCCTGCTCACCCAACAATATGGCGAGGATCCAATGAGGCCAGACATGGGAAAGCTCTCTGAACCCTGCAAAGCCCAGGCAAGCCGTGGTGCTGCTGTTTGCTAACACTAGGCCTCTGAACAAACAAACAAACACATACACATGCCTGGACTCAGGGCAGAGCCCAGGTCTCCCTTTTCCTTCATAAACCTCTAGCCCAGGGCTCCGAGTGCAAGCTCTGGCCGACTGAGGGCTGTAGGCTCCTGGGCCACCTAAAGGGCCTGAACGTGACACCCTCACAGATGCTTCCGGCCAGAGGAGGAGAACCCTGGACACCACCTTTGTTCGGTCACACAATCAGGGGCAGCAGCTATCCACCCACCCAGGTGGGGAGCCATTGGCATGTAGAAGGCCACAGTGTAGGTTACATGCCTGCTGGGCTGAGCCAGAGCTGGAAAGCCATCAGGGACAGGGCTTGTCTCCCCACCTTACCCTGAGCCCCACATGAAATCACAGGGCAGGCTGTGGGATGAGAGGCCGGTATTTACCATGGTCTCAACCAAAGGAAACTCCCCAAGGCTGGGGTATGCAGGGGTTAGTGAAGGACACCCTATGGGCTGCCAAATTTAGCAAATAAAAATACAGGATGGACATCCAGTTAGATTTGAATTTCAGATAAGCATCAAATACTTCTTAAATATAAGTATGTCCCATGGAATATTTGGGATATACTTATACTAAAAATTAATATGGGTATGTTACACCAAGGCACATCCTATTTTATCTGAAAACCCTACCCCCTCCCCAGCCTCCAGGGCTAAAAGGTCTGGGGGTCAGCCCCTTCCCAGAGCCCACAGCCACACCCCACCGGGGGTTCTGGGAACTCTCCCAAGAGGCCGCTTCCCAGCTGCTTGCCAAGGCTGTGTCCTGTTCCTGGGGGGGTGACTCATGCAGCCCAGCATTGGGGGGATGGAGGAAAGGGAATACGACAGAGGGAAGAACGAGGGGCTCCCTCAGGTCATTTCTCTCCTGAGCCTCTGTGAGGTGAGAGTCACCTGTCTCCTTCACAGGGCCTTGTCCCATCAAAGGAGGTCATAGGTGGGGAGCTTTAACACCACAAAATGCCCTCCTGCTGTGAGGGGCATTGCTGCAGGGGCTGCGCCTGTCTTTGCTCAGCTCTTAAGCACTGGTGTCCTGGTGACCCTCCCTCTTCCCTGAGTCATCTTACCCGCTGGGTGGCTCTAGTCATATCTATATGTGGATGGAGTCCCACTTAGCGCTGCAGCCCCCTTTACAGTGGAATAAATATATACAATTTATTCGGGGGTAATAGCCTCAGACCCCTATTTTCATCTGCCTTCTGGATGCCATCCCAAGAGCCTTCCTGTCCCTCTCCTGCCCCCTCTGCCATTGCCCCCGGCAGATCCAGTTAGCTCTTAGCTGTGGAGACAGCCTGCCCTGCTCCAGTTCATGCCCACCCTGCACCCAGGGGCGATTTTCTAAAACCCAAATCTGACCATGTCACTCCCCTGCTGAAGACCCCTCAGTGGCTTCCCCTTGGTCTTGGGATAAAGTCGAAAAACCTTGTCTGTCTTCTGCTCCCACCAGCCATATTTCTTGTCATGTCACAATCTAGCCAGCACAATCCCTCCTCCCCAGCCCACTGTCCAGCCAAACGCTTTGCATGCCCGACCCGCCCTGCCCTTTCCGCAGCAAGCCTCTGCCCCTCAGTGCCCTTCGCTAATCCCTTTACTAGTTCCTTTGTCTCTCAGAGCGGAGCTTCTATGTCCTTCCCTGTGGAATGGTGATACTTGCTGCCCTGTCAGGCTTCCGAGGGTCTCAGACAGAATCAAATGAGAAAAGGGATGTTGGGCCGGCCCGGTGGCGCACTGGAGAGTGCGGTGCTTGGGAGCATGGCGGCGCTCCCGCCGAGGGTTCGGATCCCATGTGGAGACCAGTTCCCGCTCACTGGTTGAGCGTGGTGTGGGCGCAACACCGAGGGTTGCGATCCCGTTGCCAGTCCCCGGTACAGGGGCGACACCGAGGGTTGCAATCCCGTTACCGGTCAGTAAAAAAGACAAAAAGGAAAAAAAAAAAAAAAAGAAAAGGGATGTAAACTATTTTGTAAGCTGGAAAAGTTTTGTGAGAAGTGAAGAATAGAATGACAAGTGGTCTGGGCAGCTGTATAAACCTCTTTATGCCCGTAGGTGACCACAAGAAGCACAGGGAACTGTAATTGAAAGGACCAGGGAAATTATGGCAGATTGGGCAGGGGAGTGTGGCTGGGAGGGTAATGCCTTGATGGGGTGGGGTCATTACTGGAGCAGCCATAACCTGCTCGTGAGGTCTGGTTCTGCACGAGGACTCCTGGGGAGACAGGAGTAGTGATGGGCGGGGGTGCGGGAGAGTGGGGCTTTGGCCCCTTCCTTCCAGCTCAGGGAGGTGAGTCACCCGGAGGTGCCGGCCCAAATCCCACCCTCCTCCACTGAGCTGAAATGGTCCAGAGGATGTGCTCAGAGGATGGAGACGGCAATACAGTGAGTGAGTCATGGAGTGAGTCAGAGCCCACTCAGCCCCTTTCAGGGCTCTGACGAAGGATACACCAGCACAGCGACATTCTTCCAGCCTTGCCCCTTCCCTAAACACACACATTCCCTCCTCCAGATCGATGACCTCACAACATGCTTCTTCTGACTGCTGCCCTCACTTCCTTCACAGGCCCAGTGAAACCCTGCTGGGCCTCCCATGTACCAGACTTCCTTCACTCGCACTCCGTCACTCCCTCATTCATTCACTGTTCAGGTACCAAGACCCAGTCCTTGCCTTCTGGGAGCTCTCCACCCAGCAGAGGAAACTCAGTCTCCATCTCCACCTTGTCACTGCAGAGGAGCGAGCAGGTACAGCCATGGGAGAGCCTCAGGCACCATCAGTATCCTGGCTGATAGAAGGGGAATCAGGCACACAGCCCCTCAGAATTGGGATGAGCCAAGTCACTGCCCCAAATACCCGGTCCCAGAACTCCCAAGCCTGGGACGTTTTCTTTCCCATTGGGAACACCAAGCCTAAAGATTGCATCTACACAGATTCAAACAACATTCTGTTTCCTTCTTTGATTTAATATGGATACTTTGACAGGTGTAGGAATAGCCTAAGCTAATGGTCACAGAACAGGTTCTGATCTGATCTGCTTTTAATATGAGGAGTGAATTTTGGCTTCAAATCAGTAACAGAAAGAGCCACCTGATTATATCAGAGAATATACAATATCAGAACTGGGATGACATATAAGTCATTTAATTCTAGTCTCACTGTTTCATTATATAGAAGGAGAAACACATCCAGAGAGAAAGAAGGAAGCAGAGTCTTTTGATAATTTCCATCTGTTTTCCAATCTTTAAATAAATATATTTTTACTACAAAAACAAACCACATAAAGAATGAAAAAGAAGAGTTCCAGTCAAGATGGCAGAATAGATGGTCCCCAGCATCACTCTCTCCCAGAAATCAACCAATGTACCATTATATAAAAAAGCAACAACAGCCAAGCTGGGGCCACTGGATCAGGGGATGAGGAGGAGAGACCTACGGAGTGCATGAAGTCTGGAGAAGCCACGATGAGAGAAAGAAAAAACTGCTCTGACCATTTTGTGCCACAGCTGCTTTAAGGCTGGAGCTGCTGAGCATGTGGAGCAGGAGCCAGCAAAAGCCACAGCTGTGCCCTTCGGATAGAGTTACTTGGAGGTGGCAGGGGAGAAGAGGGCCATGGTGGCCCCCAGGCCAGCAAGACCACTAATAGGGTTCCCATGAACCCACATAGGAACAAGGAGCCAGAACAACTGAAAAAATGGAGCCACTCAGAGGCCAGTGAGTCATCACAAGGGACCAGTGCACGGCCCATCCCACGGGAAGTGTTTGCAGCACAGGCTGTGGGAGAGATAGGCCCACTGGGGAACACTGGGGCACAGCGAGGACAGCTGATCTGCACCCCAGTCAACATAGGACCACTCAGAGGAGACTGGTCAGGAATACAGAATTGCATGGGGTGCAGTTTGATGAAAAGACTCGGACCCAGATCAGAGTTACTATGCAACCCAGGTGCACTGAGTCTCTGGAGACCAGAAGTACCTATAAAGTCAACCATTATAACCTGTGCTGCACAAAAAGCCTTCCCTAGGGAAGCAGCAGCAAAGCAGCAATTTAGCTAAACCACAGAGCTCAAGTACTGGTCCCAACAGGAAGTTCCCCCATTCTAGAAATAACAGAGTACAAAAAATTAGTTCTGGCCCAGGCATACCACCAGCACCTCGGCCCGCCTAGGGACCTGAGGCATGGAGCCTGGGACTGGAGCCCCCTCCCACAACTAGGCACACCATGCCAGCACCTTGGGGCCCGTCCAGGGACCTGAGTGATGGAGTTGGGGACCAGACACCCCCCACAACCCGGCACACCACCAGTGCCATGGAGCATGCCAAAAAATCACCTTCATGTGGGTGGCCCACCACAGCTACCACAGTAACCATGGCTGCTGCAAAAGTGGCTAGACGCCACAACCACCACACAGATGGTCCACCAACCAGTTGAGTGCATTGACACAACGAGAGTCAACAGCAGAGATAAAGAAAAGAAGATGTCTCTCTCCACAAAGCCCATTCCAGAGTGACAGAAGCATCTGCTCTACGATAATATTGGGGGACCTGATCACACCTCTCAGCATTGGACAGATCATCTAAGTGACAAATCAACAGAGTAACCATTACTCTTTCAGAGGGAGAGAAGAAATCTAGGGTAATTAGAGGGGGGAAGGGGGAGGGAGGGGGGATGGGGAGAGGTTGGACAAGGGGCATAAAGAATAATTACAATTTGTAACAATATATATGCTAGTAATATTTATTTGATCAACATATCTCAACATTGAACCCCCAAAATATGTATAAACAATTATGATTCAATAAAAATTTTTTAAAAAAGAATGAAAAAGAAAAACCACATTAATCCCAACAAACTAACATCACATCCATTGATACCATTTTGCTACTATTTCTTTTTACACAATTATAATCATACAACATATATAATTTTGTGTATTACTTTTTTCATTTGACTTTATTTCTAAACATTTCTACCACATTATTACAGTCTTCATAATGATCATTTTTAATGACTAATATTTCAGCAGAGATGTTCTTAATTTTTTCATGATTTATTTAACCATTCCTTTATAGAAGGAGGTTTAAGTTATGCCCAAATGTTGGCTATCATAATACTAAGTATTGCCTTTTCATTTATTTATTTCCATGGGATAGACTCCCATAAGTGGAATTGCTATGAGGTAAAACATGTGACATTTTTAAGTCTCTTGGTATGTATTAATGAATGGCTTTCTTTAAGATTGTACTAAACAGTCACCAGCAATACAAGAGCCTAGTTTTACTACATCCTTGCTTTAAGGCATAAATAAAATAATAACTTGTCCATTTCAACATGTGACCAAAATGTAAATGTTTATGCCTCTGACCCCCCAATTCCACGGTTAGAATTATGAAACTAACCATCAGGTGTGCCCGGACATGTGCCAGAATGTCCACTGAGGAATATGACGGTGTGATACCAGGTATCTTAAAATGTGTACGTGTGTCAAAGTCCATGAAGAGGAGATTATGGGGAAAGACTTCTGTATTTCACTTTATATTCATTGGTGTTGTTTTAATTCTTCCCAGTGAGCAAGTATGAGGGGTCTCCAAAAAGCTCATGGAAAGATTTGTAGTATCTTTCAATGCCACTTTTCCATGAACTTTTTGAAGTACCCTTGTATTACTTACTCTTATAGTTAGCAAAATGACAAAAATATTTCCATTTTGGAAGGGGAAAAACGTGCGGAAACCAGCTCCCCGTTTTCATTCGCAGTTAGCATGCTGGTTAAGTAAATCAGAAGCTCAGCTCTAAACCTTACGTGACCTTGGCTTTCCTGTCAAATGATGATGATACTCATGTCATAAGGTTACTGTGTCACTTAAATGACATAATTCCTGTAAAATACTTAGCACAAAGCCTTGCTATTTATGTGTTATATTATTATTGTATTCTGACATCTCTTCTAGTCTGTGGAGGTCCCTACTCCCCTGCCCACAGTCTCAGCCACTATTTCTTACCACTTATCCCAATCACATGCAGCCTCCAGGGACCAAAGCTAGTGTGATGCTGCGTTAGCCACACACCTCTCCTTGTGATTCTTTTGGCACATCAGAAGCCACTGACCTCTACACAAAGGCGTGAGGCAAGAGGGAGCTAGTGGAGCACGTGTGTGTGTGTGTGAGGGGGGGGGTCCACTCCAGCGGGAATGGAGGCCTGTTCCTCTACAGATGGTGATGAGCATTTGAAAGTGGTGAAAATGCGAGCGCTTGTTTTCAGTAGAGCCACAACTGGGGGTTAGGGGGTGGGGGAGAAACCCAGAGAAGTAAAAATAAAAATAACTGACCTTTAGAAAACTGAAATCTCCGGCCGGCCCGGTGGTGCACTGGAGAGCGTGCCGCCTGGGAGCACAGCGGTGCTCCCGCCGAGGGTTCGGATCCCATGTGGAGACCGGTTCCGCTCACTGATTGAGCGCGGTGCGGGCGCAACACCGAGGGTTGCGTTCCCGTTGCCGGTCTCCGGTGCGGGCGCGACACTGAGGGTTGCGATCCCGTTACTGGTCAGTAAAAAAGATAAAAAGGAAAAGAAAAAAAAAAAAGAAAGAAAGAAAGAAAGAAATCTCCAAGCACCTGTAACATATCTTGCTTATAAAAACAAACAAAAAACAAAACAAACCAATAAGACTTACTTTTTAGTAAGAAAAGCCGCATAGAAAAGCACATAGCTGCGAGGTAATGGCCCGTGCGGTTCAGCAAGAGTAGGGATGCGACCAAGGTCTGGAGTTTGATCCACATACTAGCCAGCCAAGGAGGGGAAACAAAGTCGGGCCTCTGCAGTCAGGTGTCCTGATCCCAAATTCTGGCTTTTCCACAGACTAGCTCTTGACCATGGCCAAGTTAATTCATCTTTTTGTGTCTCAGTTTTGTCATCTGTACCATGGGGATAATAGAAGTTCCCAGCTCATGGAGTTGTGAGGATTAAATTAGTTAATATATACGAGGGCTGACTTTTGCTATTTTTGTATATGGCTGTTTGCCCTTGGCCAGCAGGTGTACCAGAGCACCCCTGGCTTGACATGTCACAGCCAGCTGGGGACCCTTTCTGGGGGTCATCCCTGTGGACAGCATGAGGGAAGGGCCAGCCCAGGTTTTCAGGCAAAGCTTTTGCTTCCTCTCCACCCCGGCCCCTCTAGTCCGGGTCTCTGGCCTTTCCTCAGACACCAGGCAAGGAGGTGGGGAAAGGGCAGAGGTCAGCGGTGATGGAGGGGTCGCTGCAGTCGGGCAGAGGGAGGCTGACCTCGGGGGTGTCTGCTGCGACAATGACCTTGATGGGATTGCCTAGGAAGGCACCAAGGCCTCCAGCAGCTCACTGGAGGGGGAAGGAGGCGACTCCAGCACAGGGGCAGGGCCGGGAGGAGGAGAGACGGAGGGGCCCTGGGGGAAGGGGCAGATGGCGGGAGAGAGCGGAGAGGGGACAGCAGGGGCGGGGACGGAGGGGGCGGACAGTGGGCTTGGGGGAGGGAGGAGGCAGGTGGCGGGGGCAGGCAGACGGGCGGCCCGGCCCGAAGGGTGGTCGCGCCCGTCCCCATCCCCGCGCCGCAGG
>NW_007728442.1:212743-215443 GCF_000696425.1 Galeopterus variegatus | reverse complement strand
TCCTGCCCGGGAGGCCGCCGGGCCCGCGTGTGCTCGGCCACCTCGGGGAGTCGCTCGGCCGGGCCTGCCTAAAAATAGGCCTTTCGGAGGAGGGATTCCCCCTGCGTCGGGCCGGAGAGTCCAGCTAGGACGGATGTCTCGGCAAGGATTTGGAAAGAACGACAGGGACTGCGCAGAAATTGTACCGTTGTGTCCTCGGTCCGGGAATGGGGCTGTAGAGGCCTCCGTGTCAATCGCTTTCAGCTTCTGGGGGGACAAGGGCCCCTTTGAGAATCTGACGAAGGCTTTGCATCCTGTCCCCAGAAAGTGGCCACACAAACCCACGCGCACACACAGATACCGCAATTGTGCTCGTAATTTCCGGTTTGTGCACTTTCTGAAGTGGGACCCCGGGACCCTTGGGTGGGAGGACCCCAGACTAGGACCCCTAGCCCGGCGGGAAGGTCCCGAGCACCGTGTCCATCTGTGTCCTTTGCCAGCTTTATCCCAGCCGGACTCACTGCTCCCTGCTTCCTCTTCTCCCCTCTCCCGTGATCAGCCTCATTCTATTTAATCAATGTGTGGTTTTAAAAATGTCTTTATAAGCGAGGATTTCACCCCCAAGTGGGAGACGGACGTTAGGTCGGAGGCTGCTTACTGAGGGGAGTGGGTGTGACCCCTAAGTCTCCGTTCTAGTTCGTGACTTGGGTCCTGCTGGCCTCTGGTGTAGAAGGGACATGGTGTTTGGATTCCTGAAGACTTGGCTCCCAATTCCACATAGTAGCTTTGGTGCCTCGACCTCCCTGAGCCTCCACGTCATTTGTAAGATGGGAACGCTACTCATAAAGCTTCCCTCACGTGACTAAGAGGGACCGTTCAGAGGGAGGCGCCCTTCACATGCACTTCTCTGTAAAGGGAGGGGCCTCGTTTACTTCTTTTGAATCCCTCACACCTTGGATGCTGCTCTCAGAGTGAACAGCATCCAATAAAGTTTTGTGGTTGTTTTAATGAAGATAGGTAAACTGAATCCAAAATAAGGGAGTGATATGAGATATCTCCAGAATAGTGAGTGAGAAGTCACAAGCCCCTTCCCAGGCAAATACAGAGCAGCTCACATGGAAATCAACCTTTGAAGTCTGACTGATCTTGATTCAGGATCCCCCTTTTCCCATGGGTGTCAAAAAGGGCTCCTCAAACTCTCCCACTCCATTGACTCCTTTCCTACCACCTCTCTCCCATCTTTATAAGATCGTCCATTTTCTCTTGGGCACCCTCTCGTTATTGACCTGTTTCTGTGTCCCTGCCTCATGAGACCTCAACTCGCAAGGTACAGTGATAACCCAGCTTGGCTCTCTTGCCTCTCTGATTGCTTCTTCTCTATTGCTGGCTTTTCTTCCTCTTCTGTGGGTTTTTAAAAAAAAATTTTTTTTAACATCAGAATTCTGTGTATTTTTTAAGGGTGGCTATTACCCACAGGTCATCCCACTGCCCTCAGTTCCCTCTTCTCAGCTTTCTGCCCTTTGGGGAAAGTATCTCATCGATTTGGGTGGTTTCAGCCATCTCCTCTAGACTACCAGCTCTGACCTCTCTTGACCTCCAGTCCCAACTTCAGCTGCCCATTGGACAACTCTAAATGTAAACCCTGTTGTCACCTCCAACCCAACATACCTAAAAATGAGTTCCTCCTCTTGCCCCAAACCAGCTTTTCCCTCCTGGCTTCCCTTTTCTGTTTGGGACGTGACCATTCCCCTGGTCACCCAGGGACAAAACTTCCATCAACTTTGACTCTTCTCTTTCCCTCTCCTCTCACCTCCATTCAGGCACCAAATCCTGTGCATACCTCCTTTGGGATCTCTCACTGGCATCCATCTCTTCCTTCCCTTTCCTACCTCTATTCTAACCCGAGCCCTCAGCTCTGATGGCCACATCAGCTAGCTCCCTGGCTGGCTTTTTTTGCCCACAGTCTCTCCATCCTTTGAAATGGGTTAACTTCTGAGTCAAGACCCATCTCTATTATAGACTTCCTCAACCACTTGAAATGCAATTTGAATTTTTGATTGTTAGTACATCTCACCTGTTCCACTCACTCTGCCAATCCATCGTATCTTGCCAAGTGACATCTCTCCTATTATTTAACTTTTCACATTTTTCATGTAAATGGGGAAGCTCTTAGAGCACTTTCCGAGCCCCTGATCGGAGCCAGCCAGGACCCCTGGTGCTACAACCTGCATTTAACACAATGCTTCTGATTCTTCATTGTCTCCCCTATTTTTCAGTCTCACTCACTTCAGCTCACTCTTTTTTTTTTTTTTTTATTAACCAAGGAATGCCCTTCACCAGAAAGCAGAGAGCCCAAATTGCAGTGCCTAGAGGAGCCAGGAAGGTCATGAAATGGGTGAGGCAGGCCAGGTGTACAATGACAGGGAGTGGTGGGATGTGGCATCTAGATCCCAGGCTCCCAGACTAGGGAGGGGTTGGTGCTACTTAGCCCTTCTTCATTGCCACTGGGCCCAGAATGACTAGATTTTCCAGTTTCTCAAAAGAAACACCAACTTCGGATTTTTACATGTAATGTCCCAATTTTTAAAAATCTTTGCAAGCCAAACAAAACATGGCTGCAGTCTAAGTTCAGCCTACAGCCAACCCCAGACATAAAGGTTTCCTGCTTTGTAATAATTCTTCCCCCCACCCCCTCTTTTTTTTTTTTTTTTTTTTTTTTTT
>NW_007728442.1:210175-211806 GCF_000696425.1 Galeopterus variegatus | reverse complement strand
TTTTTTTTTTTTTTTTTTTTTTTTTTTTTGGGTGGCTGGCCAGTATGGGGATCTGAACCCTTGGTTTTAATCTTAGTGTTATCAGCACCATGCTCTAATCAACTGAGCTAACTGGCTAGCCCTGTAATAATTCTTGATGTGGCAGAAAAACACTTTGGACTAGGAGTTTCTAGCTCTGGTTATGCCCATAATGAGTTGTGTAATGAGTAAGTTACATCCCCTCTCAGGTCCTCAGTTTCCTCATCTGTACAATGAAGGACCCTATTAAATGATCCCCAAAGCCTTCTTACTTGGTAATTCTGTGGTTCCATGGCTTATCCTAAATGGTGGGGAAATCCTGTTTAATTGAACTGTCTGGTAAATGAGAATTACTGTAAATACCTACTCTTCATGGATTACCACATTTGAAAGAACTAGAATACAATAAGCCTTTGGTTAACTGAAATTCTCCAAGGTTAACTGGAAAATCCCCTTTTAATCAAGGTCATTGTTCAAAGACTTTCTAAAATACCAGAGTTGTTTTCTGCCTTCCTGAGCACGAGAGATGCAGCAGTCCTGGACAAGGGGAACTGATGAGTCAGTGTCTGGGGCTGGCTCTGCCACCTGGGCTGAGGGGGCAACAGCGGAGCGGGGTGGAGATCCTCTCAGGCCACTCCCAGCCAGGGAGCTGCTCTCAGAGCAGCATGATCTGTAAGTCAAAGACCAGCCAGCCAGTGCCTTACTGAGATAACCATACTGAGGGCCTCACCAGCCTCTTTGCAAGACTTGGACTCCCAGGCTTAACATCCACTTTTGGAGCATACCTCACTCCTAAGCTGGCAAGTAGCTCAAAACTGGCACTGGCTGGAATGTGTATCGAGGCTGACCACCATGACACAACCCAGAGCTCCTTCCCACTGAAGAGCAAGAGCTTTGGAGCCCAGCAGATCTTGGTCTGAATCCAGACTTCCACTTCCTTGCTGTAAGACTTCATACAAGTGCCTTAACCATTCTGAGCCTTAGTTTCCTTGTTTTTAGATTGGAGATGACAATATATTCTCATAGAGTAGTTATAAGAACTAAGAGAAATAATGTATGCTAAATGGCTGGTGTGGTGTTTGGGATTTAGTAAGTGCTGAATAAGTGGAAATCATTATTCCATTAGGAATTAACATCTTTTATCATGTAAAATCCCATCTGATTCTCCAGCATTTTACTTAGTAAGGTTAGAAAGTCAGTGCCACTGACTTTCACCCTCCACTTCAGTAGACATTTGAGAAACCAGCTGTTTGCAGATTAGATCTCCTCCTCCCTCCTCCACTCCATCCCACCTTATTATCCTGGAATAGAGATGCCAGCCTTAAAATCAGAACCAAGATCTCACTTAGAAACCATCATACCAATAATTGATTCAGTCAAGAATCATCAATGGATGCAAAAGTTTGACAAGAACAGGGTATTCACAGCCTTAAAGCACCCTCCCCCAATTACTTATTAATTACAAAGGAAAAAAAAATAGTTAACTTTAAAGTGCAGAAACCTGGCAGACACCTCCTTAACCAAGTGATCAAAGTTTACCGTCACCAGTCCTGGGACAAGCAGACATCAGGTGGCTCTGATATAATACACTAAGCAGACAGCATCACTTCTGT
>NW_007728442.1:199745-209597 GCF_000696425.1 Galeopterus variegatus | reverse complement strand
CACCCTCCCCCAATTACTTATTAATTACAAAGGAAAAAAAAATAGTTAACTTTAAAGTGCAGAAACCTGGCAGACACCTCCTTAACCAAGTGATCAAAGTTTACCGTCACCAGTCCCGGGACAAGCAGACATCAGGTGGCTCTGATATAATACACTAAGCAGACAGCATCACTTCTGTGAGATTCCTGCCAGCAAAGACTTAACCTGAGTCTAGTTGTGAGCACACATCAGACTATCCTGAGCCGAGGTGCATTCTACAAAACGACTGGCCTATACTCTTAAAAATATCAGTGTCGTGAAAGAAAAGAAAGGCTTTGGAACTGTTTTAAATTAAAAATGAAAGAAATATAACTAAATGGAATGTGCAATCTGGACTGGATCCTGGACCAGGAAAAAAAAATCTCTACTAATGATATTTTTGGGAGAATTGAGTGGATTTTAATATGGATTGTATCTTAAACAATAGTGTTATATCAGTGTTAGGTTTCCTGATTTATGCGAAAGAATGTCCATGTTCTTGAGAAATTCACACTGAAGTATTTAAGGGTAAAGGGGTATAATGTCTGCAACTTACTCTCATATGGTTTTTTAAAAAGGAAGTAAGTATAAACATGTGTATATACACTCAGAGAGAGAGAATATTAAAACAAGCATAGCAAAATGTTAACATTTGGAGAACCTGAGTGAAGAGTACACAGGAGTTTTTGTACTAGTCTTGCAGCTTTTCGGTATATTAAAATAATTTGAAAATAAAAAGTGAAAAAGAAAAAAAAAAGTCAGAGCTGGGGTGTCATGCCCAGAGCCTCCTGTCATCTGCCGCTGCCGTGTGGTGCAGTAGAGAGCTCTGACTTGGAGATGGGGCTTGAACCCAAGCAAGATTCCAGAGTACTTCAAAAAGTTCATGGAAAGATTCGTATGATCTTTTCATTTTATTTTTCCACAAATTTTTTGAAGTACCCTTGTACCTACATCCCTAGGCTTCTGTCTCCTCACTCTAAAACGTAGATAATAATATGAGCATAATGGCTCTTAAGGTTGGTAAGAGGACTAAATGAGGTAGTCTACGTAAAAAACCTGGCACCTGTCAAAAAATTATTCACATACTCTTCAAGTATATGCTGCTGATGGCCCAGAAGCGATAAATACAAGCAGAATTCTTGCTCTCATGTATCTGATACTCTATTCAGAAAGATGGAAAATAAATGACTAAACAGGCAGACGTAGAATTACAACCAGCTATAAACTCTATGAGAGTAACGGGGTGTGGCAGTAGAGATGGGGAGAGATGGGGGACCTCCCATGTGTAGGGTGGTCAGAGAAAGCCTTACTGAGGAAATGACATTTAAGCTGAGACTGAAGAATAGGAAGGAGAGCAGGGGTTGGCAATATAGGTACCAACAGCAGGAACAAAGGCCATGGGTGGCAAGAGCTTGGTGTATGCAGGGAACTGGTACATTCTCTCCTTGGCTAGACCACCTTATAGCTCCGTGTATGCTCTTTGAAGGAAGGGGCAACACAGCACCCAGCATGGACCAGACATTCAGTGCTTGATGAGTGAACAAACAAATGGTTAACCTCTGGTTTCAATGTTTGTCCACAAGGAGATCTCCCCTTTCCCAGCCCTTAGCCTATGCAGTGGAAAGGAAGGACGCTTCTGAACTGGCAGCGCTGGAGTTTTCCCCTCTCTGTGTGCAATTTGCTTAGATCACAGAGCTGGAAGGGACCCCAGAAATCCGTGCTCTCACGCCTCCTGTTAGACAGGAAGAAGCAGAGGCCCAGACTCAGGACAGATTTGCCGAAACATAGGGACCTGGTTGGGGGCCCACATCTAGGGCTTTTCCCAGCCCCCACAGCCTGCCTTGTTTATTTGTTCAGCAGGTTTGTTTCAGCCATGGCACAGCCTGTTCCAACTCTGGAACATTTATGAGATGAGCCAATTTTTTAAAATCATAGAAAATAAATGATTTGCTCTTGGAGCTAAGGGGTGGGGCAGCCAGGGTGGGAGACAGGTTTTAGGCCAGTGCCAGGGCAGAATTTTGGCTTATCCTTTGCTGTGCTCTTTTCCCCTTCTTCCCTTGGGAAACAAGGGACTACAGTGGGATTTCCTGCCTCCATTTCTCCAGGATTATGATGTGGAAAGACTGGAACATTCAACCATAAGATTTCCAGCTCTCACGGTCACCCTCATTAGTTCCATTCCAAACCCTGGATTCTATCCACTGAGTTCAAGTCACAGCCTGATCTAATTGATCAGCCTAGGGACGGAGGTGTTGGGACTAGCACCTGGATCATTCTGTCCCTTCTGTCTGCAGTGTCTCCTTTCTCTCCGCTTATGAACTCTTACTTATCCTTCAAAACCCAGCTGTTATGTGACCACCTCTAAAACCTCAAACTGATTCGCCAGGTAGTCTGCCAGCTACTTTTTTTTTTTCTTTTTGGTGGCTGGCCAGTACAGGGATCAAATCCTGAACCTTGGTGTTATCAGCACCACGCTCTAACCGACTGGGCTAACAGGCCAGCCCTGCCAACTACTTTAAAAAATTTTAAAAGCCTATCCAGGATAAACAGGATAGCTAAAATGCTGAATTTCCTTGCTTTTTTTTCTAACTGGGTATTAATGCAGTGTAATAATGTTAGTTATCACTTGTGTTGATCATAAGCACTTATTTGTAGTTATGTAAATATCTGACTACCAAAAACTTGGAAATAAATAATAAATTCGTTTGGACAACAAAATAATTTATTTAAACCTTAATTAAGTCCAGGGTGATAGAATGGGATAAGGATGACAAAAGGAATCCTGGTGGTGAAAAGGTGACTTGAAGGTCCTACCCAGCCTTTTGATATACGTGGCTGCCTCATTACATAGGTAGTAGGTGCTCAGAAAGTACTCATTGAATGTATAAGCACATGAGGATGATGACACTCTCTGGCCCCTGGGGTCACTGAAGCCTCTGTCAGCCTCAGTTGGCTGTCCCATGAGGACCAAGCTAAGAACCAATTCAGGAGCTGTCCTAGCTTCAGGCTCTTTCTTCCTAACCAGGCAAGATGCCCATTCTTAGCACTCACTCAGGTAGCACTGAGATTGGTGAGAACTTGGGGATAGAGCTGTGTGTTCTGGAGCCTCTCCAAGGAGTAGGGACAACAGCCTGAATTCTGATGCCCATTCCAACCCCCTCTGCCCCTCTGCTCAAAGCAGCTCCCCAAGAAGCAAAGTCTGGCCAGTTGTGGGAGGTGCTATTCTACTTCACTTCCAAGATTAGCTCAGACCTTAAAAATCACAGCCCAGTGTCTGCCCGTCTTGTGCCAAGGAAAACAGTAGATGTCAGAAGCCTCCTTAGGTATCTGGAAAAGAACAGCTCCTTCTGCTCCCTCCCTTCCTTGTATGAGGTCATTGAATCAGGATGACAAAGCAAACAGTGACATGTGTTGGGACTTGTTCCCAGACTGATTCTAGGGTTTCTCTATTCCCTCCCACCCTCAGAATGGCAGACCCAGGTGTGCACAACAAATTGAACTGGACTCAGTCCTTGGGATCCTGGGAAATAGAATCTAGCTGGGAGGCATTCTCTGTGATGGTAAAGAGGAGGTCCTGTATAGCCTTGGTAAAAAAGGGAATCGGGGTATTAGCACCACTGGATATTGCATTCCAGGTTTCAACATGCTTTCACATATTCTAATTTGAGTTAAGGAGGGTAGGAATTCTTTTCCAACTTCACAGATGAGGAAACAGGCTCATTTCAGGTCAGCAGCTTAGTTGGGGTTACATGGCTCAAGCATGACAGAGCCAGACTTGAAATTAGTTTTGTGACTAATTAGTTTTGTTACATCTTCCCACCTCACCAGTTTCTTGAACTTGTCATTTCTACGCCTGCTTCATGCTTTTTGCCTTGTTGCATACTATCATTTACTTAATGTTTTTCTTAAGTAAACTCACCTTAAAAGTTGACCTCATTCTAAGCAAAAATACATGTGTGTATGTATATAATATGTTAATATGTATTTAAAATATTACATATGTAATGTTTGTATGTATTTATGGTAGCTACTAAAATTAAGCATTTTCATTCTATCCCCTAAAGTCAACTCTCATGACACCAGGGATACTAGAGCACACATTGGAAAACTGTCTTACACTCTCCCTGCATCACTAAAGATGGATCTTCATTGGCTGGCGGCCAAGTGGCTGCCCTTGTTGAAGTGCTCAGCCAGTAGCATCATTCAGGGACACCACTGTCTTTGTTAGGGCTGTGCCTCAAAATCACAGAATTATTGAATCATGGAAGAAAAGAGATAGATCGTGGAATCCAACTCCAAGGGAAAGGACAATGTACAACACACCAGTTATTACCCTAAAGACTAAGGAGCACCATTCAGCGATAGATATAAAGATGAATCAAATGCAGTCCTTGCTCTTAAAAACTCACTAAAGCTTACAAACATAAACAACTGAAAACTAGAAGGAATAAGCAAAGGATCTGGAATCAAAGACACTCAGATTTAGGCTTATTCCACCACAAACTCAGTGTGCCTTTGAGCAAGTCACTTCACGTTTTAGCCTCAGTTTCCTTAAACAGAGATGATAATATCTCCTCTTTCTACCTTTTAAGACTGACAGGAGATTCAGATTTTTTTTAAAAAGATGACCGGTAAGGGGATCTTAACCCTTGACTTGGTGCTGTCAGCACCACGCTCAGCCAGTGAGCAAACCGGCCATCCCTATATGGGATCCGAACCCGGGGCCTTGGTGTTATCAGCACCGCACTCTCCCAAGTGAGCCACGGGCCGGCCCGAGATTCAGATTTTTTTTAAAAAACTTTTTGTTTCACTTGAGGACGGAGATTCAGATTTTTTAAATGGGTGTGAAAAGTCTTCTGTAAACCATACAGCTGTAGTGTAGCATGTAAATAATAAACAGACAATGCCCAAGTTAAAAAAACTTTTTGTTTCACTTGAGGACGGAGATTCAGATTTTTTAAATGGGTGTGAAAAATCTTCTGTAAACCATACAGCTGTAGTGTAGCATGTAAATAATAAACAGACAATGCCCAAGTTCCTCCATAGAATATTACATTATAACTGGGGAATGACTTTTTTTCTTTTTCTTTTTTTTTTTTCCTTTTTTGTCTTTTTTCGTGTCCGGCAACGGATCGCAACCCTCAGTGTCGCGCCCATACCGGACTGGGACCGGCAACGGGATCACAACCCTTGGCACCGCGCCCGCACCTCGCCCAGCCTGTGAGCGGGAACCGGTCTGTATGTGGGATCCGAACCCTCGGCGGGAGCGCCACCGCGCTCCCAAGCGGCGCACTGTAGCAGTGCGCCACCAGGCCAGCCCCTGGGGAATGACTTTCTCAGGGTGAAACTCAACACCAGAAACAACAGGTTGGGAAGAGATTTGGGGAGCACCACTTGGGCCTTACCAATGTCCCTGGCTAACATGCTTCTAGGTCGTGGATGAGGAAGATGTTGGTGAGATGAACCAGCTTGTTGCCCTTCTTTCAGAATCCTGCTTTTTTTTTTATTGTTACTCTTCTGCTTTGCAATGTTTATCTTCTAGCTTTCAGTCCCATGTGGTCGTCGATTGCATAGTAATGGGTCTTTACTGCCCCCTTGCGGTCACTCCCTACCATGGCTGCCGTTGACTTCTGAAGGGGTGTGCGTGACAAAGGCAGACCTGAGGAAACTGGAGCCAACCCTCAAGATCAAAATTTTCCAGAGCCAGCAGAGGACTTAAAATCCAAATTAAATCCAGCTGCTGGAATCCAGAGCTCCTTGACGGGAAGGGGTAGTTCCTGCCTGGTCTTGCCCCAAGTAGGACAGGAATCCAGACCTCTGTCTGAATTAACTTTGCTAAAATGGTCAGTTCGTAGGTTGTCCAAGCTTGTCTGGAGCAAGGACCTGGAATTGAAGGTGGCTGTGAGGTTTCTCTTCTCCAATAGGAAGTACCCAAGGGTAGGAAGTGCTGTTATTAGAACCTGTCCTCTGACCCCCACACACTGAAAACGTTAACTAAGCACCTATTTTGTGAACTATTAGGTGTCATTACAAAATAAGATATGTAGTTTCTGCCCTCAAGGACTCATAAAGCTTACAAACATAAATAACCCAAGCACACATAATTAACGAATATCAAGCCCCTGTAGTAAGGACACTAAGAGAAGTAGAAATAAAGTGCTACAGGACTGGGGGTGGGGGGCGGTGATTAGTGACAACCACGGAGATCAGGTTGTGATACTCAATCTGAACATTTAAAAAATGAGTAGGACCTGGGGGAGGGAGAGACAGATAGGTGGAGCACAAAGGATTTTTGGAGCAGTGAAAATCCTCCATATAATGGTGGATACATGTGTGATATTATACATTTGTCCAAACTCACAGAATACACAACATCAAGAGTGAACCCTAATGTAAACTACAGATTTTGGGTGATAATGACGTGTCGGTGTTAGTTAATCAATTATAATAAATGTACCACTCTGGTGGGGGATATTGATAACGAGGGAGGCTGTGCACGTGTGGGGGTAGGGGATGTATGGAAAATCTGTGTATCTAACACTCAATTTTGCTGTGAACCTAAACTGCTGTAAAAAATAAAGTCTATTTAAAAAAATGAGTAGGAACTTCCCTAACAAACATGAGCAAGGAAGACCATAATAATACTAATAACACCTACATTTTTGGGGGACTGATTATGTGCGGAGCATCTAAAGGTTATATAGATATTTCATTTATTTAATCTATACAACAGTACTATTGGGTAGGTGTTATTTTCTCTCTTTAATAGACAAGGAAACTGAGGCCCAAGGCCTGTACAGCAAGGCTTGATAGAAATAAAGGAAGAAAAAGCAAAAGGTGTGTTTGGGGCACATAACCTTTTATTACTAGTGTATCAAGTATACCTCATCAGGTGGCAGAAAGGGAGGGATAAAGACGTATGGGGACATGATGACTGAAAAATACAAGAACCCTGTGAAAAGGTATTTTAAAGCGTCAAAGGAATTTGGACTTCACCCTTTGGATATTGGAGATCTTTCGAGATTTCAAAGCAAGGGATTCTGCTCAGGGGTGTACTTGAGATGTGTGGAGGAGAGTTGATAAGGCAACAGCAAGAGGAAGGGAGACCTGTGAGGAGTCATGAGGGGAGGGGAGCTTGGACCAGGGCAGTGGCACGGGCAGTGGGCAACAGAGGGATAAACCTTAAAACCTTCATTTGGAGAAATTAAAATATACTTGGGGGATGAGAAGGCAGAGCTACTTTGGTAGGAACCACTGTCCCTTCACAAACTGAATCCTCCAGACTGCCTCATCAATGCCAGGTCCTACAGGGGGAGATTTCTGGTCTCCTGTGGAATATAAATCTCAGTTCCACCCTGGACTGTGGTGTGCCAAACCTCTAAAATCAAAGCAAGGCAAGGTCTGCTCCAAGACCAGAGAAAGTTGTTCTCAATGCCCACATCAAGTGCAGACTCTCAGGATCAAAGAGTAGGCCTGTCACAAGAAGACTATACCCATTTGATACTGTGACCTACTCCCCAAAGGTCAAGGAGAGTTTTATTTCATTTCCCAGCAGTGGAGCATCTGGTTGGACCAAACCCTGTATGGGAACTCAGCCTCCCCTCCACCCCCCAGGCTTTGATTCCTGCTTTTGATTGCCACAGGGCTGGCAGAATTCCCTTTGGCTCCCACTCTCTCAGGAAGCCATCCACAGCTGCTGGCCACTTGTCACACCCTACCCAGGAGGTGGCAGCATTTCAACTGTAAAGCAATAGATCCTCAGGCTGTGGCTAAAGGCTTCAAAGGTTGTTGGGAATTGTGTCATATTTCCCAAAAGGTTTAACTCCATCCAGTTCCAGTGAAGTAGTAATGGGTAAGAGCTTAGACTTCAAGTAGATAAGTGGGCTTTGCATTTCTTATCCTGGATTGGGACAATTCCAGGGAAAATATTTACAACAGGCACTTAACAAACACTAATTGAATGTGCCAGGCACTGAGCAAATTCCTAGCAAGAACACTCCCTGTTCTCAAGGAGTTTTGGTTCTATGAAGGGAAGAAGATGAGATTCTTGAGCTAATATTTCTTTATTCTTACTTTTCTTTCCCAAAATTTTGAAGATACCTGTCCAATTAATTAGTTTGTTGTTTTGTTTTGCCATGAGATACTATTGCCCTGAAGTCACCCAAAGCCACTCCACCTGAGGAGTTCTGTGTCCAAGAAAACAAAACAATATTTAGAAGTTCAAAAAAGAAAAAAAAAAAAAGCACCGAATAGTGACCTTTTTTAGGGACCATAAATTTGAATACACCCCCAAAGAATACCATGTAAGAAGTACATCTTCTATCTCTAAAAAAATCTTTGAGGGCCGGCCCGGTGGCGCACTGCTACAGTGCGCCGCTTGTGAGTGTGGCGGCGCTCCCGCTGAGGGTTCGGATCCCATATACAGACCTGCCGCTCACTGGCTGAGCGCGGTGCGGGGGCAGCACCGAAGGGTTGCGATCCCGTTGCCGGTCCCAGTCCGGTGCGGGCGCGACACTGAGGGTTGTGATCCCTTGCTGGTCACGAAAAAAAGACAAAAAGGAAAAAAATAAAAAAATAAAAAAATCTTTGAAAATGTAGTCTAATCAGGAGCTGAGCCATATGCCAAAACTCTGGGAGAGACATGTGGGATGCCAGCAGTAACCCTGACTTCACATCTGGAGGGGAGGGACTTGAGAAAGCACTGGGAAATCACTTCAACCCCTCAGGGAAAAGGTATAAAGTAAGACAAGTGGGGGGGGGGGAAACAAAGGGAATAGACAACAGCTTAATAACTGTAAAGCAAATTATGGTATTCAGAGTGTCTTCACATACTTTATCTTCTCATCCATCCTTGGTCATAGGCAGGGCATACAATTTTATCTCTGTTTTCTGGTTGAGGGA
Organism: Galeopterus variegatus; assembly: GCF_000696425.1. Classification (NCBI taxonomy): domain Eukaryota; kingdom Metazoa; phylum Chordata; class Mammalia; order Dermoptera; family Cynocephalidae; genus Galeopterus; species Galeopterus variegatus. The sequence continues at coordinate 200,678 of NW_007728442.1, read as the reverse complement.
AAGCCTACTGTGTACCAGCACTAAGTATACTGAGGCTTCAGAGAGAGGAAGTGGTGACTGGAATTTTGAGTGAGCCACAACTTCTCAGAGACTTCTCAAGTTTCTTCGCCTATAGACCAAGGGGGTTAGATCCTGAAGATCCCCTCCAGTCATCCCAGCCTATTCTTATGCCTGGCTCAGGGTTACTAAGTGGAAGAGCCACAGAATGCAGGTATCTGATTTGGGGCTAGTGTACTTTCCTTTTGATACAATGACAAGATCTGTGCTTATGGTAATGGAGGTTGGACTTTAGCTAATGTATTTGCAAAATGAAGTCCCAATGCCCAACTGAAATAAACAGTATCTTAACAGTGGCCGTGTCATGGTGATACTAAGATTTTTGTGCACTTTTTTTTTAACCCATGCTTAATTTCTTCCCTTTTCTCTAAAATGACTATACTGCTTTTAATATTTTTCTCTTCTTTAAATATCCTTAATTTTAGAAATAAAAAAAATATTTTTAATAATAAAAGGTTAAAGGATATTCTTTGAGGTCTGTTTAATTATGCAGGGAATTTTTTTAAATTAAGGCAATATCCAATTATATTATTCTGGAAAAGGCTAAACTATGGAGACAATAAAAACGCCAGTGGTTGTCAAGGGTTAAAGGAGAGGGAAGGATAAGCGGGGCACACAGGATTTTTAGGGCAAACCATTCTGTATTATACTGTCATTATGAATACATGTCATCATAAGTTTGTCAAAATCCGTAGAATGTACACCACGAAGAGGGAACTCCAATGTAAACTGTGGCATTTGGGTTATAAAATGTCAATGTAGGGCCGGCCCAGTGGTGCACTGGAGAGTGTGCCGCTTGGGAGTGCGGCGGCGCTCCCGCCGAGGGTTCGGATCCCATGTGGAGACCGGTTCCCGCTCGCTGGCTGAGCGCAGTGC